>NC_063054.1:0-126280 GCF_018812025.1 Megalobrama amblycephala | reverse complement strand
TCTGTCAAAAGCCAAGCGCTGTTTCTGCTCGGTTTCGAACCGAGGACCTTTCGCGTGTTAGGCGAACGTGATGACCACTACACTACAGAAACCTCACGGCGATCGTCGGGTGCTTTTTCGAACACAGGATCATCCCATGATCTGCTCTGCAAGCAGAGAGAGAGAGACCGTCTGTGTAAATTCCACAAACGACAGGACAGCGCACATTCAGAATGAGAGTCTGCATAGAGCGCCTATGTACGATTGCCTTCAGCCAGCTCAAAAGTAAGGTCTTTGGAGCGTGGACATCCTCTTACCGGAGAGCCAATTCAGCATGTGTCTTAAAAAAACCTCTGCTTGTTTCCGCCCAGTTTCGAACTGGGGACCTTTCGCGTGTGAGGCGAACGTGATAACCACTACACTACGGAAACCTGTCACGGGCGGACACCGAGAGAAATCTTAAAATGCAAGCTACTTAAAATGCTTATAAGGAAAAGAGTGCTAAATCCTCCTAGCGTCACAAACAGTGCATATTTTCTGTCAAAAGCCAAGCGCTGTTTCTGCTCGGTTTCGAACCGAGGACCTTTCGCGTGTTAGGCGAACGTGATGACCACTACACTACAGAAACCTCACGGCGATCGTCGGGTGCTTTTTCGAACACAGGATCATCCCATGATCTGCTCTGCAAGCAGAGAGAGAGAGACCGTCTGTGTAAATTCCACGAACAACAGGACAGCGCACATTCAGAATGACAGTCTGCATAGAGCTCCTATGTACGATTGCCTTCAGCCAGCTCAAAAGTAAGGTCATTGGAGTGTGGACATCCTCTTACCGGAGAGCCATTTCAGCATGTGTCTTAAAAAAACCTCCACTTGTTTCCGCCCAGTTTCGAACTGGGGACCTTTCGCGTGTAAAGTGAACGTGATAACCACTACACTCCGGAAACCTGTCAAGTGCGGACACCGAGAGAAATCTTAAAAGGCAAGCTACTTAAAATGCTTATAAGGAAAAGACTGCTAAATCCTCCTAGAGTCACAAACAGCAGCTTGAGCCAAAAGCGATGCGTTGGCCGGGAATCGAACCCGGGTCAACTGCTTGGAAGGCAGCTATGCTCACCACTATACCACCAACGCTGACGTTCGGTTGCCGGCCGATGCCGACTTTTGTGCTGTTAGCGAGAAGGCTCGTAACACATTAGCAGCGGGCAGGTGCAGAAGAACTACATGTGTTTACATGTGTTCAGTTTGTATTTATTCCCAGTTCATACTTCATTCTATGACAATCATTTATTTTGATAACATATGCCAAAGCTTGCCTATTTGTCAACCCCAAATTTTATTCAGACTCATTTATTCAAATTGTGTAAGTGAAATGACACGTCAAAGACTTTTTTTTATGTATAATAATAATTGACATTGTTTTATACGCTTTTCATAGCACAAACTGATTTATTGCATGAAACTCCAAAAGTAGCTGCGTCATCTGGGACGCAAAGGCAGTTTTTTCCACCTTTTGACCACAAGATGTCGTTAGTGTGCACTGTGTTGAAAAGCTTCGAGCAATGAACCTTTTTACGATACACTTGAGCCTCATTTCTCCATCACTAGTAAAACGTGTTTTTATCATGGCATTTAATACACTACACCTTCAGTAGAACCTTTGCAGCTGGTGTGTAAAAGGTGTTTCCGTGCACGGAAGTCAGCTGGATGCCGGCTTGTGTTTAACAGATTTCACCCCCAATAAAAACATTTGCAGTTGGTTTGCAAAAGGAGTTTGTATGCTCTGCTTTTAACGTTCTTGCGCAGCTCTGCCGTGAGCAGAGCCCCCAAAAATACGGAACACTCGCAAACGTTCCCCTCCACGGAAATCTTTAGTAAAAGGCGAAAGATTTATGCGACAATGAAGAGAAACTCGAGCTGTAACTCCGCCCCCTCGGCCCTGCGTTCTCCCTCTACTATACTGCTCTGCTCACCGAGGGTAATCTAGGATGCAAACTCCTGCCAGCATGCTTTTCATCAGCAGGTCACTTGCCCGTCATCGTGCAGATTTTTGAACGGTGGCGACGGCGTGCCCCCTGCAGCTCCTCGTTAGTATAGTGGACAGTATCTCCGCCTGTCACGCGGAAGACCGGGGTTCGATTCCCCGACGGGGAGACCTCTACCTTTGCTGCTGCCCAATGACCCGTACGAATTAAGAAGGCTTGTAACACATTAGTAGCAGTACTCGGCCCTGAAAAGAACACATGGACTTATTGACCAGACCTACCAAACTCTCCATTAAAATCAAGGTCCACCATTTAATAACACGTTTTAATCAGAGACTTCAGATTTAATGGTGTTAGATGATTTGTTGATGCCATTTATTACATTACACTTTAAATAAAACCTAGTAAAAAGAAGTCTTATACTTTAAAAACATCATGATCCTTTGATGAGTTGACTGTGAACCTGACTGCCATCCCATCTGAAATTTTCATGTGCACAGCACAATATACTTGTGTAAAATAAATTTATCATAAAATTCATTGAAAAAAGCAGAAAACTTACATGAAGCAATGGGATTTTATTACAATATAGAATATAAAATAAATATACATATTTTCTTATATAACAGTCATTTGTACACTGAAATAATGAAGAAATAGTTTGAAAACTGCATTTTTGCACATAAGAATACAAGGGAATCAATGTGAGACAGAATCCCACATCTAAAAATGTCATGTTATGTAATTTGTAAGAATTGTATTTATGTGTGTATAGTGCCACTACTGTCAATTGTCAACTACTGTAATTAGTCAGCCTGTAACACCAGGGACAGATGACTGTCTGACAGGACATAATATAATAGTACCTTTAAAACGGGTCGGTGGATGGATAGATAGATAGATAGATAGATAGATAGATAGATAGATAGATAGATAGATAGATAGATAGATAGAAACCAAACATCAACAAAATATAAGGAATTCTTTACATTTACCACTAAAAAATTCCATAACAATGCAACATATCATAACATGGCAATCATTTTAAATGCTGTACATATAAAACTCACTTTAAAAACATTCATTGAAGCCTTTTTCAGAAAGCATTATCATTGTAGGAGTAAGAATTATAAATAGGACAATAATATATGGGTTCCTCTTTCAAGCTTGTCAGATCATGACTGTAGAGAATCAAGCTGATTTCTGTCTTAAATACCAATCATAATCACAAAACAGTTGTATTCAAAATAACACCATGATTACCAAGAAAAGCAGTATTTAAAAGACAGAAACACAATCTGCAGAAGACAATAAAAATTAACTGAAAAAGAAAACATCCATAAACTGAGATTTTTCAGATAAAAAAAAAAAAATGTTACAAGGAGAGAAAGATAAGCACTCTTATTTCTAAAACACCATAATATAAAAAGTGTATGCAACTTGTAATTAGATGTATAAGACAGGCTGCAGTGAACTACTGGTCTGCTCAAAAAGTGACTTTACCGGTAGAAACGGCAAAGAACTGCCTCACCAAATGCCAGAGCCAAATCTCTAAACCAGTGTTCTCAAGTGGGGAGTCATGGGTCTATTCTGACGGAGTCGTGGAACAGCAGGGGAGAAAAAACAATGGCAGATGAAACTAATATATATATATATATATTTTCTTTTACAGTGGGAAAGAAAGAGGACTTTTAGTGACAATGCTTATTTGTCATATATGGAGTTATATGACAACGCAAGGTAAAATATGTTTCTAAACATCTATGCAAAAAACTTGATTCACTTCAGTGATTCCATAGAACAATTGTAGGTTATAAAATAAATTGTGAAGTTTTGTGTAAATTTTGGTCTTTGAGGTCCTTTCTAGAACAACTGAAAGTTTTCTGTAAGATTTTACATTTTTTTTGCATAGAACTCCCTGCTGAAAAACATCATAAATCAACCAACCAGCTAAACACCAGCTTGGCCAGGCTGGGAGAAAATCTTATAACAGCTAATAACAGAAAATCAGATTAGGCTGGTTAAAGCATGTTTTTATATCACTGTAAATGTTCATTTCCTGTTGGCCATGGACAAACTCATTCTCACTGTGTCTGATACTGATGAATGTCCAAGAGAAACATGCATCACGATAGAGATACCACAAGCAGCATTTAGTGTCATGCATGTGGGGTTTGAGCATTACAGTAGATGGGGATGACGATCAAATTTAGGTATTTTTCTCATATAAAACATTTGTTTGACCTTGGAAGACTTGGAATATTTGTAATTAGTTAATTAATTGTACTTTCTGCCTTTACAAGTTTTATAATATTTTACATTATAGTATATTGATAAATGGTTAGAACTAGGGTTCAGGTTAGGTGCTCAAAATATCTACAATATAGTGTAATTTAATTAAATAATCAATCAATGATTACAAATAATGTAATCACAAATAATGTAATAATTTTTCAACATAAAATTATGAACCAACATAAACATCACTTCTGTGAGCACTTAAAACTCATCATAAAAAAATCTATGCTGTTACTTTCCTTTAATCCCTCCCTATTCCAGCTTATTCTACTCTATGCAATGTCTAAAACTTTGTATTTTGAGCACTTCTTGTGTTTATTTGCCTCTTTACGACAAATTGCTTGCTGTATACCTAATTTGTAAGTCGCTTTGTGTAAAAGAGTATGCAAAATGAATAAATGTAAAGTTTCATGATTATAAAATTCTCATGACCTTCATGTCAGTCTTATGATGCCAAAGTTTTCTCATTGAAAAACTAAAATGTTATTCAGTGTAAATTCACATGTAAATGTCACAATCTACAGAAACAATGTGTTTGTCATTATTTATTTTGTTATTTGCAATCGTAGTTGATTCTGCTCCAAATATGGGGAAACTGAATAAAACAGAAAAGAAATGTCCAGGAAGAGGGTTTAAATACTATAAACTGATGATATGACACCAACTACACTGTACAATAGATCATCTTATTTTAAAGAAAATAAAAATAAAAAAAACATCATATGAAACTAATGTTCATTATTTCAGACAATGGTGGCTGGACATAAAAAAATCCATCCCCCTGTGTATCCTAGTTTGAGACTTATAAATATCAGACATTTTGATAAACACAGTCAGAAGCCTGAAGAATCTGAAATATGTATACTTTGTGTGTCACATCCTCATAAAAAAAGAAAAAAAGAAAAGAAAAAGAAATTCGGTTTCAGATTTTTTGACCCAATGTACACTTCACTTTGATGTGTGAAGAAACCCAGAAGTGGTGAAAAAAGAAAAAAAAAATGTTTTGTTCACTTTCACGAGAAATACAAAGCACACTGCAGGAAAACAAAGAATGCACAAATATTAAGATGGGACAGAAGAGAGATTCAGGAGTATGATGGCAGCAACTGACCATTAGCTACATTGTTCTGCGAACAGTTTGGTTGAAATCAATTGTCAGTCTCAACAATTCGTGCTGGGTGACTGCAATAAACTTAGGTAACATTATCCTTCTGGGTCTTTTAAAGTGACTCACTTTCATAAAGCTTCAAACAAGAGATATTCTAAAGACACTCAAGATTTCCTTAAAATCCCATCTGAGCTCGTATTTCCCCCCGGGTTGCCTGCTTAATTGTGCAACAGGAATGATTTGCAGCTGTCTATCACACCACAAAATTTCAGTGTTTCAAAGACAGCTTGGAACGATCTGTAAGAAATACAGCTGAAGTCTCCAGCTTTGCCAAAGGAGCAAATCAAATCAGTTGCCCTTGTTTGATTCAGCGCTATGATTCAGTCCACATACTGAGCTCAAATAACACAAAGAAATAACTGCACTTCAAAACAATAAACAGACAATAAAAGCATATAAAACACAAAATAAACAGGACACAGGAAATAACAGTCACAGAAGCAGTTCAACTGCTAGCTGCCCCAGATAATGAGACACACATTAAGTGAATTCATGTGCAAATTCACACACACACACACACACACACACACTTAGGGACTTTAGTCCTGACCAAAATCCTAAAACATGTTCTTCTGCAAAAAAAGAGAAAGAGCAAACCATGTCCTTGTTCTTTGATAGCTGATGTTATTTTTATTGGTTGTTAATGTAACTAACGCAAAAAAAGGGATGAAAATGAACATCTCAGGGTTTCCTCTCGTACACTCGTTTCTGTGAGTGTATATTTCACACACACACACCCCAAAAAAACTCTCACACAACAAAAGGAGATGTGTGTAGTAATGCAGTGGTGCACGATCGCTGAGAGATGTTCTCCACTCACACAGAGTCATGCTGGGTTTCGTTTCTCTCAGTAAGTGCTCTTTGTTCTTCAGTCTTTATAATATGCACACATATGTTACAAAAATCCAGTCTCTGCTCTACTGTCCGTACATGCAGGCAGCTCCCTTTACTGGGAGAGAGGAGAAGGAGAAAGATAAAAGGGGATTTCAGTTCCTATGTACAATTGCTTATATATCGTAGATGTCTCTATGTGATTAGTTTCAGGTGTGTTATATGGGGCGTCTCAGAAAGGCTTGAGATGATAAACCAACACTCATGGGTGGTAGAATCAACCAGAGATGCAACCAATAACGTTTGGTTCATCTTACTGACTATGCATTAGGCCGATGTTTTCAGTCGTAAGCACACATATCAGTCCCGAACGGACAGATACACCATCACATACATTTACAGGGTAAAATAATTCCATGAATTGTATCCTACTGCCATGTCCTAACAATGCAACCTCAGATCTAGTTTACTTCCTGTCGGTTCCAAGTTAATCTGAGATTTTATCCTAACCAGCACAACCGCGACAGGACATTGTACTGATCGCTAGGTTTTTATTTCTGTGATGCTGATCATATCATAACAAATCATAACTCTACATCAAACATTAAATATCTCTGTCATGTCATGCAGACGTTTCACATTCAGTGAGGACGGACAAATTACTTTTCACTGGAACGCCAGAAGAGGCTGAGATTTGGTAGCTGAAGAAAGGAGGTTTTTTGCGAGTCTGCCGGTGGAACAACATTTAACCAGCCATTGCGACCCGAATAGCATTTGGCTGATCATTTCAAAAGTGGTTAGGTCTAACGGTGGTAAGACGACTGTGAAAACATTAGAGATGCTAAACAGTCAGCAGAAGGTATGGTTGGTGTTGGAGCTGGTGAATTTTTAAATGTACTGAAATACTGTCGAGATATTGAGCAAAATGTTACATTTTGATGTTTGATTATGGATTAGGATCTTCAGAGGTGTTTGAGGGAAGGGATTTGCAAAGTTGTGCTTTGATTGGAGTAGCATTTGTTGAGGATTGTAGGATGGCAGAAGGCTTTGTATTGGAATAAACTTGGTTTTATGTTTATGTTGGCCTTTATTCGAATAACAACACTGACTTGCCTGGCTTTATGCTTGTGGTTAATATTTCTTTTAAGTGCTCATGTATGTTTTAGAGTCTCAGTATCGATGAGACTGATGAGAGTGCTGAGATGAGGATGAATATCCCATAGTGCTTTGCGACTGGGTGGAGCCTTGGACATTGCTCTGGTAACCAAGCCGAGAACTGGAGTGCTGTAATGAAAAAATGAGAAAGAAAGTTAAAATATTATAAAAAAGTAAGCATTGAACATTAATTATCTGTTGTTTGTAATTTGAGCTGAAAGCTAACTGTAATATTATGGGTCTTGTTTATTTATTGTATATTGTTATATACACTGTAAAGCCTAACAAATGTCCTAATTAACATTTTTAGTTGACTACATATACAACAATTTGTTGAACTTGATTGTAAATAAATAAATAAATAAATAAAATAACTAGTAATCTGTACTATTTGGGACACAGCATATTACCTGTGGCTCAGAATAATCAAAAAATATCACTCAAATGTTTTTGGTAACTGAGTCTTCTTTTAACTTGATTTCATGAATATTACTTACATCTCTATGATGGCTGAACTAATTTCAATTTTCATTTTGTCAAATTAAGTTACCATAACTCATATTTTCTGGTTACCAGTACAAACACACAAGTTATCTATACACATATAAGTTTACGTATTAAGCTTTATCAACTCAAATTTCGGACATTATGAGTGCGTGAGATTGTTCACTGGAGCTCTGAGCATCAGATCTTGAAGCTCCGCCCTCGTAGGCCATGAGCAGCAGCTCATTTGCATTTAAAGGGACCCACACTAAAACGGCGTTTTAGTTTTTGCTCAACCCCAAAAAGTGGCAAATTTAACATGTTATAAAAAATTGTCTGTGGGGTATTTTGAGCTAAAACTTCACATACACACTCTGGGGACATCAGAGACTTATTTAACATCTCTTAAAAAGGGGCATAATAGGTCTCCTTTAAGAGAGCAAGAGTTTGTCTGTTGTTCAGGGCCGACTACTGTAGCAGCGGATTACAACGTGTGCCAGATTGTGTGAGTGGCTATATGACTGTCAAACATCATTAATTTTGTAATTTTGGACAGCACCAGTGCACCAGTGCTAATCATGGGTGATTTTAACCACTGTTCACTGGATAAGACTTTGAGAGACTTTTACCAACATCTCACATGTCCAACCAGACATAACAGGACTTTGTGATGAAATTCTGGCAGTGTCAGAAGATTTGGTGCAGTGTGACTTCTCCTACGACAAACGTCAAATTGTCTTTGTTTTTCAAGACAAGCCATGATCAAAATTAACGGTAGAGACGTCTTTGTTAGCCACCATTTCAGTCCTGCGTGTAATGCAGCTCACAGTCACCGAACGCGTGCCGAACCCGGACGAGCCTTCATGTGCGTGTCCATTTTTAACACGTCTTGCCTGTCGTACAGTCTGACATTCATGAGATCTCACAGTGTCACGTTCGTACAGTCTGACAAGCAACAATCTTAAAGGACTGTTATAAATGGCACAGTGTGCACATGGCTTTAAAAAGAACAACTCAAAGCTCAGTCAAAGAGCAGGATGTTGAGGTTGTGGAATCATTTAAGTATTTGAGATGTGCGATTGATAATAAGTTGAATTTTAATTTCAATGTGGATATGATTTGTAAAAAGGGCCAGCAACACCTGCTCTGTTAATGTCGACAGGTCCCTGACTTTGTTTTTATAAATCTTATATCAAGTCTGTTTTAACATTCCCAAAGTTATGCTGGTATGGAAGTCTTAGTATGAAGGCAAAGACTACTCTGTTAAAAATAGTTAAAACCAGTAGTAAGATTTTAGGTATCCAGCAGAGCCACCCTACGCCAGGTGGGTTAGAAAAGCCCCATCCATTTTAACACTCCGTTCTGAGTTTCAGTTTTTACCCTCGGGATCTCGGTTTAGATCTCCCTCTGTTGAGCCCCGGGTATACTTCGGCCGTCCGCATGACGTAATTTTTGTGCCGGCCGCACACCCTGGCCGCGTGCAGGCCAAATTTCGAGACCGCGCGGACAGTCCGCGTGCAACAGCGCATGCGCAAGCAGTATAGAAGAGTCCACTAGGTGGCAATACGCACAGCATCGAGCACAGTGTTCAGCTGTCAAAGAAGAGTGTGAAAAGACCGGTTTAAAAACAACACGCTTGAAAAAAGAGAAAAACACGACAATGGACAGTGAACTTGACCAGCGTTTGTGCGAAGAGATTAGAAAGTAACCACATTTGTACAATTCATGTTTGAAAGAGTACAAAGACGTGTTTAGGGCGACAAATTCATGGAGGGAGATAAGTAAAATATGGGAAAGGATGCACTTCTTTTCTTCTCCGAACATGCCCAGGGAATGTCACGTTGATGACACGACTCAGTGCTGCTCTCCGATGTCAGGTAGAGCATAGAAAAAAACTGTGACGAACGCGGTCATCCGCGCGCATCCGTGGTGTAGTATAACGTCACTTTGAAAGACGCGCGGACGTGACTGCGTGCGTGACGCGTCCGGGCGCGGAAAGTGAAGTATACCCGGGGCTTAGGAGTAACAGGTACAGACATTCATTCATTCCCACTGCTATTTCTCTGGTAAATTCAGGCATGTTGGCAGCAGGTTGTGGGGATATTGATTGGGCCTGTTGATGTCTTGGGTTGTTTTATTGTGTACTGTTTTGCAGGTTTGTTTGTTTTTATGTTATTTTTAATGCACTGTAAATGGTCTTGTTTGTATGCTGGTCTTGCCACAAAATGAATTGCCCTTTGGGGACAAATAAACAAACAAATAAATATATAAAAAATGTCAGTCTTTTGCTTTAATGACAGCAGCACTTGAGCTGACAGGAACAAATGTTAAACAAGTTATCCTGCATGATCTGGGAATTCACATTTGTATGTCAGTCACCAAGCCTTGCAATTACACATTTTAGTTTTCATATGTCTCCTATGAGGCAAAAAATCGTCCCGAGAACTGAACGTGCCCCCTTGAGAAAGACCACTTTGTCTCTCATTGGAAACAGGAAGTGGCATTTGCAGTTCAAAGACCTCTTACCTGGTAGTCTGTTTGAAGAACACTGGTTCCTGAGGTGCGAGGTTTTTTGTTTGGTGGCCCCTGGTCCTGTCCGTGCTGTAGGGAGGGGCCCGTGTTGGCCCCTGCAGTGCCTGATGTGCCGTTTGTCTGCGCTGAGCTCTGCTGGGTTGGAGCCTGCTGTGTCTGTGTTTGTGTCTGCGTCTGCGCAGCCGTCTGCTGGTGCTGCTGCGTCTGATTCTAAAGGCAACACACAATATCACTGTGGTTTGAATGATATCTTTGATTTTTTTAGCATTGAAACTGGATTGTCACTTTTACAGACACAATTCTTTTCTGGATTGTATTATTTCACAATAACAAACACCAAACCGTTTGTATGACCATATTAAACAATGCAACCCTCTACAATGCGAGTAAAACACTTGCATATGCGTCCAAATTTCACACTAGGCAACTAAAAATCTTTAATTAGCCAATGGCTAGTAAATTGTACGATTTCGGTTACCTGTGATTGAGTTAGAGGCAAAAAATAACGCAGATATTTCATTGCCTGTTGAGCTTTATGTGCCATCGCTTGGCTGACAGCGCCCTCTGTTGCTTTCTCTCACACACGCGCAGTGAACGTGAGAGAGAGGCTTAAGCCACGTGAAGAGAATTGACGCGCTGGATCTAAATGCAGGGCTTGACAGGACAGTCCGATGGCCATTGGTCACTAGATATATTTCCATCACCCTGTTTTAATGCGCATTTTGAAGTATCGCTACAGTAACGAGTGATGTTTAAAATGAAAAAAAAACAAAACAAATACCATAATTCACAAAAAAGTTAGCTTGAGGTGTTTGTTTTTTTTCCAAATATTTACTGTAGACATATTGTTTTCAAGAAAAACAAAAACAAAACATTTAATTATCTTTTTCTGTAGTTTTACACAGAAATCTTTCTTTGATAATAAATAAAGTTACTGACCACCAAAACTGTGAAAATTGTGAAGAGTATTATGTTTACACCTGGTTTACACCTGGTCACTTCATGAGTTTTCTCTGATGCAGTGGCGCCCCCAGAAAATTTTAATAGGGGTGGCCAGACGAGGCCACAGCAATTCTTACCAAAATCAATTGGTAGTTATTAATAGAATAATGAGGACACAAACCTTTACATTCAGGCGCGTTCGGTCCCATTTATTTGCATACACATACCTACATCGTTTTAGTCCAAAAGTGTGCACATTTGTAGAAATACACATTTACCTCAGATTTCATTATGGTTTCATAATTACCGAGGTCATAAAATATAGTTTGCTAGGGGGTTCGGGGGCATGCTCCCCGAGAAAATTTAGATTTCTCTGGTGTACATATGTGCAGGGGCGTAGTTTGTGGGGGGGATGGGGGGGGAGGTAACCCCCTCAATATTCAAATGCTTGAGTTACAACCCCCCCAATATTTAAACATAAAAATCACATTAGATCAGATGAAAAATATGTAGAATTAATTTATTTTGTAGCAATAATTTCGTTTCTATTCAAATATGAGTTTGTCATAATAAATTAGAGAAAAATATACTCCCCCTCCATTGAACCGATTGGTAACGTCCATCCAATGCGCGCACTTTCACCAAAACAACGCGAGTGGCGCTCTATTGTTTGAATGAGAGAGTACGGGTAGCTCAAAAAATGAAGAGAACCGCTGCCCAGCCGACTATATTAAACTGCTGGTCAAAGAGGGACGTTAAAAAGAATAAAGCATGTACTGAGAAGGAGGTATGAGAATATTGTAATAGCTAAGTACACTCCACATATATTTTAGCTAGCTAATCCATTGCAATTCAGCCATAACTATCAGTGTAACTGTAACCAGTTACCAAAACAGCCGTCTGTTTTGTTAGTTCATTTTTTAATAGTGTCTATTTATCAATGACAAAAGTATTCACATCGGTGTTTGTTTTCTTCCTAAATTAATCTGACTTTTAAACGAATTTGCTGAATGAACGATTTAAGTGACTGACAATAAAAAAAGCGAATCGCTGCCGCCTACTGGCGGTTTCAATATTTAACATAATTTCTTTCTTTAGAATCACAGTTATGTTAGAATTTGATGAATGATTATACATAAATTTCATAAAGTTATGATAGATAAATAGATAGATAGATAGATAGATAGATAAGAAATAAATAATCCAATAAACATTACACACAAAACAGATTATTATTTTTTTTAAATAAAAAAATAAAATAACAGACAGCATACCAACGTTCAACCCCCCCAATGTTGAAACCAAATCTACGCCCTTGCATATGTGCATTTTTAAGACGTTTTAAGGCCAACAAATTGGAAAACAATAGCTTTAAAACCATGTTAACAAATAGCCTACATGCATGCACAGTTTTGAGGCAGCTTTAATCGCATGTGTGGTAATTTCATGACTTAACTTACAACAGAACAACGACGGTCATTGCTCGTATTCTTTTGGGTTTTATTTAAGCTATAATAAAGTCATTATGCAGCGCGCGCCGGCGCATTTGCGCATGCATTTCTTGAGTGCGCGCCGCGAGCACAGAATAACGGCTGATTGGACCTGTTCTTTTTTCTGAATTTTACTGACATAGTCTGACAACATCTCATCTGACCGCAGTTCACTGTTGTTCAACTGAAGCTCCCTCGTCGTCACTTGTAGCCTATCTTTTCCAATTTTCATTGGTTCAACTTATTCGTTCAAAAAGCTGATTAATTCAATAAAGAAACCGCCATTTGTTGCTCAGGAACGCAATACAATGCTCTGGATTTGATCTGAACTATATTCGTTGGCGAAATTGTGCAAAAACAGGCAATGATGATGTAAACATGAATAAAATGTAGGCTATATAACATTTGTTATGCTGATATCTGGAGAAAAACGGCACTCTTCATGTGATATTTATTAACACAGTGAAAGCGTGCACTCTAAATGCGCACCGACACTAGTCTAATCTACAAGACAACATCACATACAGGGATGTCAGATCGATTGTGCATCGTTAAAACAACAATTATGATAAAATCGTAGACTAAATATATCGCACACCCCTACCCTCCCCTCTTCACAGTATAAATAACATTTGAAATTCAGGTCTGTAGACATTACTATTTAGACTCTTGGTGGCAGTAAAACAGCTACTCTGGTGGCGTTAGTCAATCTATCTTATTTGGTGGCATTTTATTTTCTTTCAGTTCATGAACTTGTGAATTTACATTATGCATTTAAATTAATAGTACCCAAAGCAAAATACTGGGGTGGCCACAGGGGTGGCCAGAGTTTATGCAGGGGTGGCCCCACCCCTTGGGGGCGCCCCTGCTCTGATGAGATCTCTATCTAATCATGAAAAGACCAGGTGTAAACGCTTTCAAGACGGATTTAAATCCGATCCCTCAAATCACTTCAGGAGGTGGTCTGAGACGCATTCCAGACAAAACTGGACAAGTGTAAATGCGTTTGGCTGTTGAAACCACATTTATAAATTTTACTACTCCCAAAATGTTAAAAATAAACATATGAAAATATATTAAAAAAAAAATAAAAATGACAATATATACGTAGTACATAGACCGTAGAGGAGTAGCCGAGTATCTCCTCAGCAGACGCACAAACGGCCGCAAATGAAGCTGAAAGTAAATCGCAGATGCTCAAAACACAATCAACTTCATTAAAAGCACTGAGACTAAAAGATCTTACCAGTACTGATGATGCTCTCTCTCCTATTGAGGTCTTTGATTTTGAAATTAGCTTATGATAAATAAAATGTAGCTCGTATCTGTTGCTTTCGTTGACTCCGTTAAATCTGCATATAGAATGGAAATTAAAAATCGGATTTATATTCGTTTGCGGAGACACATTTACATGGCCAAGTGTAAATGGAACCGTTTTAACAAATCAGACAGATATCAGATCAGAGAAAGCGCATGAAGTGACCAGGTGTAAACAGGCCAACGAAGTTGCTATAAAGAATAAATCTGTTTATTGTACAGATATATTTTTAATCAAGTATTTATTTTTTTCAAATGGACTGATTTTGAAAATTATTTTATTTATTAAATATTATGTAAAATAAATATAAATTTAATTTATGAAGTTGTTATGCATGTGTTATTTACAATATTTAAATTAAATAGTGTGATATCATGTATATTGTCTATCGACCATCCTGCTCTCTAAGATACAGGCAAAAATCTATATCAGTCAACCACTAATTAAAAAACATCCATTTCTGCTGTAAAACAGCCAAGATATCCAGATCTGTGATCAATCAACTGAATCTGTAAGATCATAAAAGGGTCAGCTCAACATGACTACATTATATGTAGAAAATATCAAACAATTTAATTTATCGACATGCCGCTCTGCAGCGGTTTGAGGCTGTCAAAGCGTAGTTATGATTTTATCTTATAAATATACTTTTGAACAAAACAACTGCTAACAGGAAATTCTGAAATACCGACATGAACGCACTGGCTATGTGATGACAATGCCTTGTGTTTTGTGAATGCCAAAAATGACAGATTTATCAAGGGAAACCCACAGAAAAGGACACATTAGAATGAAAGACGCAGTCTTAAGTAGCCTACTATTAGCAGATCAGCTTTGCGTGTGCTGTCATGTGTGCGTGTTTATTGTACGTGTAAATCTTTGGTAAATAAGGGCCTTTATGTGGTAGGAACCCAATCTAGATCTGTAGGTCTTTGAGTGTAATAATGGATGTGTGTTTGCAAGGTTCATTTGCCAACCAGATATTGTGCTACCCAGAAAAACATGAACATTATATGATGCTGCTAAAGTCACTAAATGTAAAAGTAAATATTGGCTCAATCAAGCATTGCAGAAGTGAGATGGTTGTTTTATGCTGCGAGTGTTTGTTTGTTTGCATTTGTTTGCCTTTTGCCTGGATACATTTCATCCTTCACTGCCCAAGTGCACAGCTTAACAACGCTGCTATCTGAGCAGCCTGTTCCCTCTGTTCCCACTCAGCTTCCCTCCTGCTTCCACTGGAATGAGTAACATTAGAAATTAGCGCTAGAAATGGTAAGAAAGCAGTCATTTTAGCAGATGATTTTATCTAAAGTAATGTAACGCCTGTACAATATCCGTCTTAGTCAACCAACTTTGGAATTTTCCGAATGCTTTTAGCCTCCTGAACGGTGCATGTAAATCACGAATCGGCTCCGGCCGGTCTAGTAAAAGACTGGGATTTGGCATTTTTGTGGCCCTGTCAGAAACTAACCAGAGAACCCCAGTCCCCAGCTCTGGGGACCTCAAAAGAGTCCCTCATGTGGGTTAAGTGCCAGACCAGCCAAATCCCAATACACACCACACACACGTATTGAAGATTGTATGTGCACAATATGACTATGCCTAAGTGTACCCGCCGTTGTATTTCAAATTGCATATAGGTATCCCTACTGTATAAGTTTAGCTAGGTCTGTAGTTGTGCTAGTGTCATTTCTAACGATAAAATTTGACTGTAAACTATAACTTCTCTTGTATGCCTTTCCCACCTGACAAGTTTGGTTTCTTTGTAAAGCTCTCTTTATGTCTCATTCAACAAGTTATGTCACATTACTGTAAAATGCATTGTTCTAGTTTTAATGGTACTTTGGAGAAAATACACTCCGACCTGAGGCTTCATAAATTATGCAAATCACGCCACAAGACAAGACAAAAGAAAAGTTTTGCCCGCCAGGATTGCCCACGCATCTATTGGCTGTTTCACCCAAGGAGGCGTGTTGGCCTGGTTTTCCATAAAAGACAACAACACGCAATTTTTCCTTTGTCTCTCGATTGTCCCTGAATGGTCCATCGCCCTCTCGTGCACGTCTCTCCCGGACGTCTCAGGCGACCGCGCTTCCATCACGCGCTCTTCTCTTCGTGACGACCATCTCCGGCGAAACAAACTTTCAAGTCCTCAGTTCAAATCTTCCCGCGGAAACGGAAGAAGCCAACGAACTGCAGCAGCACTGAACAGAAACTCTGCACGCAAACTAACTGCAAGTACCGCTTCTCTATCTTAGATGCGATAACAGTCATATGACCTAATGATACGGATTCTTTGCTGGCTCTCAAGGACTGTTAGTAAGTTTTGCTACTTGTCTTCTCTCTTTCCTGCCTTTACTTTCGCTTTTGTATATATGTATATCCTCTGTGTATATTTAGCCGTATAACCTTTGTATTATCAATTTCATATATTAAATACATTATATTCATGCTCAATTGTTCTGCTGCTCATTCAGAAAAACCAAGTCACTTCTTCATTGTCGATCCGGCAACACTGCTTTACGCTTTGATGCTGTAATAGAAAGTTATTCTTGTGGCCAGAGAATAACATTCTTTTTATAATAGTTTACGAGAAACTTAATGGTTTGCTGGACAAACTAGGATAGTTTCTCTAAACTACTATTAAACTAGAGCTAATCATATCTGTAATTGATTATAATTCGTTGTAATTACTTCACAATATATGTGCATAATTCCCTCTTGGGTCGATATATGTATCATAATTAATCATAAGGCTTTATGATTTATTATATTCATATATTTCACCCATGAATTGATTAAATACTTGTAATATCACTAAGATTCATTACAGTAATTTACAGTATACTTTTTACAGGGACAGTCTCGGAGACCCACATGCAACTTTAAATGTGTTCAGTTGTTGGTCGTCTTAAAAGATTTAATCATTTTTAATATTAAGCAATTTATCATTTTTAATTTTTCACTGTGTTAAATCTTTTTTCATTAACACTTATACATCACTTATTATTATATATCACTTAATTATTATGATTATATAAAAAAAATTATTAGTAGTTAAGACTGATGTGGTTTTGGTCAAATTGGTTTGGAAAAAATATGATCGGAATATCGACTAGCATAATAATTATGTACGCACTGTAATTGTATCAAAATAACGTCACTCAAATTAAACGCCAAACAAAACAAATAATTCAATAAACTTTAAATAAGTATTAGTGGAGGTGAAGGCTGTAATTTTATGTGGAAATTTTCTCCACAGCCTTAGACTTAAACAACAAAAAAGGATGGTCACTTTGAGCTATAAGAGTGCAGTATAGTTAGAAGCAGTTTGTTTACTGATCTTAACAATCTGCAGCATTTCTCACAGTGAGTGTCATGGTGGACGAGCAAACCACCATCATTTTACAAATACTACTGTTGTTGTGTCACAGAATGTAGTTTTAAGAGTTTTTTTTTTTTTTTAGGTGAGAATGTAGTTATTTAGACCTCAAATATGTGACATATATAAACACAGCGCCTATTTGACAATTTGTTTAGACGTTTTCGGAGATGTGAGCTCCAGGCCGTCAGCGCTCACGTACCCACTGAGAACAGCTTTATCTCGGCCAGTCCTTCAGAAATTTGCCGCTGGCTCTTATGCAGACAGTGTTTAAACGTGACGTGATTGGCTCAGAATGCATTTGCTACACTGATCGCGTGATATTAAATGAAAATGCAATCACAAGTGTTTTAACTGTGAGTGTAAATACAATTAAGAAAAATAACATTTAAATATCATTTTGCTGTAAGTTAAACATATTTAATAATTTCTGTAATACATTTTCATGTTAATTTTGCAACTTAGAAAACATTAAAATATATGTCGAAATAAATGTTAAAATTAGTGTAGGAAATAGCAAATGTAAATTATATTATTGAATTTGAATGATCATTTTGCTCCAAACAATGCACGTATGGTATGGAAAATGTAAATTTAAATACAGAAACACAGTGCCATTTTGCATACTACTTTTCAAACTGAATACCCATATGCTTCCATACCTGTGTCGCTTAAGTGCTGTAACTATAGCAACCAATGTAGATGTAATGGATACTGACTAGACTATGAAAACAAAAGGATCCGATTTCATTTATTACAAAATTACAGAGTGTAAAGTCAGTGCTAAAGATCACATCTGAAAAACATATCAGAACTGAAGTTTCTTAATCAGGCATTGTTACCTTCTCCGTTTTCTCCTCTGGTTCATCCTCGCTTAGGAACTCTCGTTTGGGGTAGGGAATCTGACACCCTGCAAATACACTTAAAACATACACAAAGAAAATATTTAACTGATTTTTTATAGGAACTGCAACTGTTTCTCATAAATTTGAACAACTGATAACAGGTGAACAACTAGCGTTCACGTTTAAGCTGCTATAAAAGCTGTTTAAAAGAGGAAAAACAGGAAATATTTGTGGTATGCTACAACACATGGCCTAAAGCAAGCAGACACCCCCTTATAAATAAAGCATTTGGCTATGTTTCCTGAAGGCAAATCTCATTGCGACGGCACAGAATAACACTAAAGAATTTGGTCCTTTTCTCCTCTAACAGGACACTTCGCAAAGCGAGATCCATAAAGAAATTATCTGATGTATGAGTCTGGTGTGAAACACTGAACATGAATGAGATAAACGCACTCAAAGCAAGCAGAACCATCAGCCGGTGGCAGTGCCTGAACTCACTGACAGTCCTGAATGGAAGCAAATCCCCAAAGCCTTGTTTCTACATCAAGTGGAAAGCCTTTAGGGAGGATAGACTACCTGGTAATGCTAATGGGTTAGAAACGTACATGCTGAACAAACACATATGGGTGTGGTGTTTAAGTGTCCACAAATCGTATTTTTCTTCGAGATTAATCGGCATGCATCTAAATGTGTGTGGGAGTGGGATGAGTCTTACTCGGATGTAGGTAAGGGGTCCTCCAGGAAATATGGGTCCTGCAGTGCCTGCTCAGAAGTGATTCTTTTGGTGGGGTCCATAGTCAGCGATTTCTGGAGCTGGATTAGATTAATATTCATTACTACTTCTGCCACAATCTGTTTTCAATGACTTTTAGTTTGTTTATCATCATTTCCGGCGTCCGTTTTCTTATAGATCCGCTTCATTACCTCGTCTTCGTCCTCAGCCCAGCCGTGACAATTACTAAGTATGTGCAAAACCAAAGTCGCATAATTGAGCATTTGGTGTTCAGAAAGCCCTGACAGAATAAGCCCGAACAGGTGCGTTTCTTATGGATGTCTGGATGCTAAACACAGCCATTCAAGAGGGTAATGAACAGATACATAGATAGAAACAAACAGATAGGTTCAATAATTTTAACTGTTTTTTGGTTGTTTATGTAAGGGACGCTCCAATACAGAGTTGCATAACAACAAAACTGCTTCTGTATCTTCATGTAATCCTAGATTGACTCGATGATGGTGGGATCAGACCAATATACCAGTATCTGCTGTAGGACTCCTTCATACAAAAGTCTTAAATTGAAATTTACTACTGGAACACTACAGCAAAGGATATACATAGATAGCCATGTTAAAAGACATGTTTTTGTGAAGCATATAATGTGCCTAAGAGGTTTGCACAGTACTGTATCTCTTTTATAAAAGTATATAGTTTTAGTTTATAAATTAAAAAAAAAAATGTTTTATAAAAGTTGGGAAAAGTTGAAGTGTACAACAGACTCACCAATAGAAACACTTTGCTGTCTGGTTTGACTTTATGTTTCTCCATGTATTTGATGAGACTGCTGTTGGCATATCTGTAAAACACATCTGAAGAATCACTATATAATGGTCATGATAAACATCTAGCTATACAAAAAAAGGACAAAAGGGCAGAACACTGCCACAACGCTTTCAAACTCTATTTTAATGGTAGAGAAAATAACATTTCGACCCGTTTGTACGATGAAGACAATCACATTGCCAACCATTTTGATCTTGTGAAACATAATTTGCCCTCTTTACAGTATATTGGTATTGAACAAGTTAAAATACTAAGAAAAGGGGGAGACATCAACAATTTACTTTTACAAAAAAGAGAAAGTATTTAAAGACTTTCATGTTGTCATGTTTTTGACCGTTGTTTTGTCTACTATAAAATGTTTGAGATGTTATTTCGTACTTATTTGAAGGCCTTCTTGGATGATTTTGGTCACACACCTGCTCTTTTTTTTTTTTTTTTGGGATGGGCACATACCATTTTGTTTTGACTGCGAATTTTAGGTATAGCCTTTTACATCATTACACAAAATATAATACATATACTTTATAGGTTAGCTTTGTTCAAACAGTACAGGACTGAAT
Source organism: Megalobrama amblycephala (assembly GCF_018812025.1). Lineage (NCBI taxonomy): Eukaryota > Metazoa > Chordata > Actinopteri > Cypriniformes > Xenocyprididae > Megalobrama > Megalobrama amblycephala. The sequence goes on along the minus strand of NC_063054.1, from coordinate 105,749 downwards.
TGATACACTTGCTTTCTGATTCACATCAACAAATTCAGTTAAACACTCATATAAATGAATCATGATATACTTTATTTTGTTGGTTTTACTCGGGAACAGAACACAGCACTCACGTGGTTCTTCTGAAATCTTTCTGTAGAGTAGGATATTCTGGCATTTTCCGGATATCCTCCCAGTCTTTATCTAGGAATCACAAATAAACATTATATAATAGTGCACAAGGCTAAGAATCAAATGTACTTACATTTAAAGTACCTGCATTGGTTACAACTTAATAACACTGTTAACACTACCCTACCCATAACCCTACCTGTATTCCCAAAGCTCGACATAACATATTCCTAAGCATTAATCCTGAGAGAAAAAATCCATTACCTCCTAAAATTTAATAGGATAATATAAAAGAACACTGCTTATGAGCCACGAATCACTCAGAACAAATCAACAGAGAAACAGAAATATAGGTAGCACTTTATTTTACAGTCCTGTTCCACATGTACATACTATGTCATTATTATAGTACTTACAATAAGTGGGTAATAACTAGTTACTAACCCCCAGATCTACCCCTAAACTGAAACTTAACCCATGTTATTACCTTATATTTCCCAGTACTTTCTTAGGTAATTAGGTATATTGTAAGTGCACATTCTGTAAAATAAAGTGCAACCAAAATATGTTTATATTGTACTTGTGCATATAACAGCTTATAATTTTCTAAGTCAAAATGTTTAAAGATTGTTTCACACTGCCTGCCCTGCTCTTAGGGTGGGTGGTATAATAACTTATATCATGGCACGAGTAATTTTACAATCACAGATTTTGCTAAAAAAAAAAAAATCAACATTACATTTGGGGTCATTTGGGGACAGGAGAGCTGCAGTCAGTGTTGGGATTTTAATGAAGGAACAAAAACAGGACCAAAAACAAAGAAGCTACTCCCAACGCTTAGTACCAACTAGAAATCCACGAGTAGACCTAACTACGCAGCGTGTTGTCTGAGTTACGTCAATAAAATGAACAGAACTCTTAGATGGGCAGAAAGTCTGATAATAACAGTCTATAAACTGTGTCTGCTATCTTTCCAGAGTATTCTGCTGCACCATATATCATTTCCATGTTCATTTTCATCCATTATTGTGGTATAATCTATTTCAGATAAACCCACAAAACTATATCATTCATAATGTCAAATGAATGACGAGTCTGGTATCAGTGTACAAAACAGCTTCAGAATAAGTAACTCGTAAGGTAAAACAAAAGACTCAAAACAGTAAATTAGCCGTGACGACTCTCGCGATAGTTTACGAAGCACTTTATTAATGTAAATGGATGCACATGGGTTTGATCTGCTTCACCGCTGCTGCTGCAGAGCAGGTACGGCTTTCTTCTACTAAATGCTCAGACCATAAACTTAATGGAAACGTGCTGCTGCTAGAGAGAGGCTTGAAGAGTGTCAGTCACCTGCTGGGAAGCCCATGACGCTGAATATGCGATCTAACTGGTCATGATGGAAAGGATTGCTGGTTTTTATGTCCTCTTGTCGACAATGGAAGATTGGTTCCGACGTCAACAGCTCCGCAAAGATGCAGCCTATTGCCCAAATATCTAAAATGAAACAGAATATTAAATATGGATGACAAAGAAATGCACAGCCTGAAATACACACAATGCATAACTTACCGATTGCTTTGGTGTAGTGTCGTGCCCCGAGCAGGAGTTCGGGTGCCCGGTACCAGAACGTGACGACCACCGGGTCCAGATCAGCCAAAGGCTTCAGCGGAGAGTTAAACAGTCGAGCAAAACCCATATCAGCTATGACACACAAACACATGAACACATAAATATCTCCAATCTGATCACAGGTACTCAAACATTTCAGTTTTAGGTGAGCTATGCATTTAGTTTTTCATTTACAGAGGAAGAGAAGATTATCTGCTAATAATGACCAGTTGCTGTTTGCATTTTAAGGACTGTGTTATGGTCTCTGGACAGGCGGTTTCAGGGGTAGTGATAGTGACAATGCGGTGTCATAACTATAATGAAAAAAAAAAAGAAGTAAATTTGTATTGAAAACATTCAAGAGATCATTTGATTAATGTATCAAAGTGGAAATGCTGCTATTTTCAAAACTTAAGAGGAGTTAAAATTGTGTCATAACCAGTGAGATATTAAATAATTAGTAGTTTCTGCTGAAGTGAAGTGGCTCCAATGCTCAAGCAAACACTGAAAGCCACAGTGTAACCAAACACAATAACAAATTCCACTGGTGATAAAAATAGCGTCCACAGCCTTCAACAGTCATCACCCTGAATAGTGCCTTATGTAAGACAATGGCTGCACATTTACCCAGACTGAACCTATAGCCCGCCTGAGCTCTCTAAAGCACCTAAAAAGAAAATAAAGTTGGCCAAAAAAAAGGAAAGAAAGGTTTTTCAGCAGAATTACATAATATATCCCATTTCCTCAGATAATTTGCTGCAGAACTCTAATTAAAGGCATTTTGCACTAAGACAACCTAATATAGGCCTGATAATTATATTGCAATCCAACGTAGCCAGTACAGCTTTTTACCAATTTTGACTCTTCCTCGCTCCGGACCCTCCCCCATTACCAGGATATTGGCAGGTTTCTGAAAAAGAAAGGTCACAAATGACCACAAATTACATATCTGTTTCTCTCAGAATATCAAGTGAACTTTTAGTGCTATAGCAAAACAACCTCATCAAATGGATGCTACGGTCAGAAGCAGACATTTTAACATAATTCAGATTTTTGCCTTGATTGAGTCATGACTTCTCAGCGGCTGTAAATCTGTTCACAACTGCGTGAGCCATACAGACACGACATCTGTTTTGTTTATGGAAATGTTCAGTCTCACGGGGAAGCTGCAGGTGCGGAGCTATCGTAAGAGAAGTCTTCTTTGTTGTAATATTTATGCAAGTCAAAATATCCATTTCACTGCTGTTACTGAGTGTTTTTAATTCTGAGACTCTTGAGTTTCTTGTTAATCCTGCAGGCCATGTTGAAGTGAATGTACTTTCTATGCCAAACTTTTTAACCACAGGAAACCTTTACTTTACAATTATAATAAAGCATGCTATATTTCATAGATTCTCATACTAACAAATGTTTGTTTATTTATTTATTTATTTTAGTACTAGCAGCACCATTTCCAAAGTGACTTATTTTTCTGCCATGTTTTCAAGAGATCACAAATTACAGTTTTCTGTATGTTTATAAACTTTTATTCACAATTTCGTTTGGTGCCGCTAACACAGAAATGATATGCTTTACCTTGAAATATAATCAAATAAAATGGCCAGACAGAAAAGCACAGATGATATTACTGTGGTTGTGGGTGACGGACTGCTGCATCAGTAAGTAATGGGGTCTTCTAATTATTCCAAGACTCTTGAGTTTCTACGAGCCTTAATGAGGGTGTGTTGCTATGGGAACAGCAACCATAAGGTTTCTGTAATTCAGTCGACAGCACATCTCACAATTGCCGTTGTCATTCACTTAAAATCATTTTAAGAAATTTGAAATCTTTTTAATGATAAAACATTTTTTTCTTCTGTTAAAAAAGAAAAGCAGAAATTGTTTTTCAGTAATTGCCATTTATATGAATACGAATAAACGTCATTGAATGCATCTCCTAGTCATGCCTGTGAAATGACGGATTACCAATGTGTCAACAGATTATAAACCCCAAAAGGAATTCAAATTAATTAAATTCAGTTTGAAACAGCATAGACAAAACATTAAAGTTTTCACCCAAACATAACACAAACAAGTGATAGTTCACCCAAAAACAAGCTTTCTGTTATCAGTTAGTAACCCTCGTGTCATTCCAACCCTTTATGCATTTCTTTCTTCATTGGTAATGATATAGTCATCATGCTGTGGCCTGATTTACTAATATCATTTAAAGTCAAATTTCTGAGTACATTAGCTGTTAATTTCACAAGATTTACAGCAGCCTTATGATATTGTGGCTTCGGTATTCAGATTTTTTTTTAAGTCATCATACAGAAAATGTTTTGAGTCTTTTAGGCGCACAGAGATTCAACATATCAATCTGAACAATACTGACAAAAGCTTTTTGTGACTTTAGTTGTTTGTTTTGTGACGTTTAGAGCTGATGTTTATCTGAATATTTTGTTGACTGTCACCATTGTTGAGATTCTTGATGTCTGCGTGAGTCGGCATGATCCTGTCAAAACATTTTCTGCATAATGACTTCATAAAGTCTTTCACAGCACTGCAGAAGTATTGGCATGTGAAATTAACAACTGATATTAAATAATTTAATCAGAGATTGGACTAGTGACTACTACACTACTCCATCACTAAAAAGTGACCAACATCATCTGATCAGTTTCTCTTGCATTTTTGGCCATAACAATGTATCAGAAACACAAAGTCACAGCAGCCAGAGAAAAACTAATGTTAAAAAGTCAAGGGTCAAGAATAATGGTGACACAAAACTTTATTATTTTCAATAGATCAAACTTCTGTTAATTCTCAATAAGAACTTTAGTAAGAAAGAAATACAGTCTGGATTGTAATAAGTGAAGATGCTGAGACCTCGAGAGATCGGTGAGTGTTTCATGTTCTGCTGGGATTAAGAGTAGAAACTGTGCTTCCGTCCAGGAGATCAAGAAACACTAATGTTATGTTTATTTTACAGGCTGTAACTGTGTAGTTATGACATATAGTTACATTAATGCATGTGTGTTATTTCTGTTATTAGCTGCAAAGAGATTTGCATTTTACAGTGTATGTGTTTGTTAGTAATAATTCAGGAAATACTTGTGAAATAAGTGTTTTTCTGTAAAACGTTTTGCACTTTATGTAAATTTAGGATATTTTACATTCATTTTACGTTTTTTGTTTGGCGGTCGCTGCTGACAGTCATTTGACTTTTTTTTTAAGTAAAGGTGTTTGATCATAACAATTCAGGAAATACCTGTAAAATACCAGTGTTTTCCTGTAAAACATTTAGGGAAATTTTCTGTTGAAGTTTTTTACACTTTTTTTTTTTTTTAAACTTTAATTTTATGTTTTTTGTTTGGCAGCCATAGATGACAGTCATTGATTGTTTTAATGATTTAATGTTTTTTGTTTTGTTTTTTTCAATGCACCTTCATGTAATCCATATGCTGTTATATTTTCAATGGAAAAATAAAACTTCAAATCTCCTCTACATATAACTATAGCTGAAAGTGACTTCTTGCTTCTTTTTGGAGCTTGACATATATAGTTTATGCAATATTGTTGTATGAAAAAGAAAAAAATACAAGTATATGGGTTTGGAATGAAAGTAAATACTGAAAGAATTGTTTTGGGTCCGTTTTTGGCTGAAATGTTCCTTTAACACTGTAAACTGCACAGATTGTGTCTGAGGACAGTAAAAAGAAACATGCTTTCAAAATACAAAAGTCTACAAATACAAAAATCTACTCAAAGTCAGTTGTTGAGAGGTCTATTTCTTTTACAACTGGGTTAATGACACAGAGTGTGCTATTGATCCACACACAGCAGGGATTGATGGGATTACATAACAGTGGAGAGACTCAATCAGACTGTGACACTTTCCACTGGATTCAATCCATATCAGTCACCATTAACAGCAGCTGAACATTACACACATATTCTAGTTCAGTTCAGATTGGAGGATCCAGTGATGGACTCAATTCTGTTTCTGTGTCTGTCACTGCAACAAAACCAGAAAAAAAGAGCCTAATACAGTCAAAATACAACTTTACTTTCTTCTTACTTTGACTGTAAAATATGTTCTTATGTAAAACAATTTGCATGCATGGTTGGAAAATGTTTTGAATAGGCCAAAACACCTTCACTAAATGGAGACATATAGTATGTAGATTATGTAGATGTTTTTTTTTTTATCATTTTATCATTTTGTCAGACTTTACCAGATCCAGAGCATCTGTGCAGTGCATAATCCTGCCTGACCATAAATCACCCATATCTCATCATATGTTGTAGTTTTTTAAATTCATTAAAAATTCAGTTTTTTTGGCAATTCATTTTATTTTTCTTAATAAAAGTAATCACTGACAAATTCTACTGTGCCTTACAGTTGCATGGGCCTGTCGATGTGTGTGAAAATCTATCTATCTATCTATCTATCTATCTATCTATCTATCTATCTATCTATCTATCTATCTATCTGTCTATCTGTCTATCTGTACTGTATATTTGTTTTGGAAAGTCGTAGAAATGCATTTTTTTCTAAGTTGGAGCAAATGGGAATGCAAGAATTATATTTGCTCTAGTCTTTGTTTTTACCCTATTGTATTTCCTTCCATGTTCCAAACCCTCAACAGTGAAGGTCAGTTGCTGGGGAGGCACGGGTGTCCTGAATATTTTGCATGTAATTTTGGCAACTGAACTTCACTTTGCAGCCAAATTCTACTGTACTGCCTGCTGCCCTTAATATTCTATGAAGAACATAAAATAACGTATGAATCTCTGGCTGCGTTCACACTGTCAACCAATTCCAGGTCTTAACTTTACTCACCAGGTCTCTGTGCAGGACCCAGTTGGCATGCAGGTAATGGATGCCGTCTAAGATTTGGTAAAGCAGAGACTTCACCATCCCCCTCGGTAGCTGCATGGGCTTTTTGTTGGCCTTTGACGCTCGATGAAATTTTATGATGTGCTAAAACACAAGAATGGGTAAAAAGTGAGTTTGTGAGAGTTGTGAATAGGCATGAGCTCTTATGATCACAAGAAATCTTTTTCCTGTAGTGTTTCTGTTGTCAAGGTCACACACTCCCAAATCAACATCAGTGATGAGCAAACTGTTCTCCTGTCCTCCAACATCTCACATCTCTCTCATTACCGATGACTTTGCAGCTTTTTTTACTGATCAGCTGACAACCATCAGTTCAATCAATACACAAATACAGTATGATCACAGAGAGAGGAGCCCTGCAGAGTCTAATGACTGAGTGTCAAAGTCAAAACGTCGCTTAAAATATCTGACCATTTTACATGGCAAAGTTAGTTCAGGTGGTGAAATGCAGTGCGACTCACCAAAAACTATTGATATGATATTTATGAATTAATAATTCAAAAAAAAAAAAAAAGTTTTACTTTGAAAAAATATACTAAAAACTTTTAAAGAATAACAGATGGGCTGTTTGCATCGAATGTGTTTTTGTTTTTAAAAATGTGAGATATCACACAGTAGTGAAATAAATCCGCAATGATGATGAATAAAAAAAGAAGCCAGGGTCTCGTTTTTAAAAGAATATCTTTTTTTTCTTTTTTTTTGTGGCGATATCGGAAAAGGACCAGAAGCTCAAACTCGGGTCACCCAAAGCGTAAACTGCGCTACATGTTCATGAGGACATCAGCTCTGACAAAGATGAACTTTTAATCCCCTTCTGGGGATTAAAAAAGGAGTGGTTGAATTTTTATCAATATAGGGTGGTTGTTAACACACACTGCCAACACGCGTTTATGTTCAAGAACCATGTAAAAAGTGAATTTTGCATAATAGGTGACCTTTAAGCTAGACTTCCTGTAATTTTCACTGGAAGATGTGAGTTGTATTCTCCCACCAGCGCTGACTCCTCTCTCCCCTATTGCACAATCTTGCACGTCTGTTGCTTTTGTGAAATTACATTTGTAGAATTTGCATATATTGCACAAATTGAAGATAGGATTTCCATTCTGCAGAGACACATTTATGTGTCCTAGTGTTAATGATATCAATCAAATCTGATCAGTCGAAAGGCATGAAGTGAAAGAAGCGCAGTGGATCACAACACGCTTTCTGTGTGAACCGGAGCTAAGATGCGTACACATATATTGAAGGCGTATTTTTTGTGACTTATTTCCTCAAAGGTCTTGAATATTTTAGTAACACTTTACGGTTGATTAGTTAACATGAACTAATAATGAACTGCACTTATACAGCCTTTATACATTTTTGTTCATGTTAATTTCAACATTTACTAATACATTATTAAAATATTGTTAACAATAGATAATGCACTGTGAACTAACATGAACAAACTATGAATTAACGTTACGTAACTAACGTTAACGAAGATTAGTAAATACAGTAATTGCTCAAGGTTAGCTCATGTTAGTTAAGGCATTAACTAATGAAACTTATTGTAAAGTGTTACCAATATTTTAGATATAAATAATTAGTAAAATGTTCAGTAGCTTTCTCAGCTGATTTCTCAAAGGAATATCTAAAGCAAATATGAAAACTTTGTCATCATTTACTCTCTTTCTCAAGTGTTTTGAAACTCATATGACTTTATTTCTTCGTTATAGCAGAATGTCCAAGTTGCTCTCTTCCTAAAAATGACAGTGAATGGTAACTATGGCTAATAAGCTGGATTTTCAATGTAAAATGTTCTGCGAATACCCGAAATAACTCAAGTTTCAGTCAATTTCACGCAAATCAGTCATATGAATTTAGATGATTTTGAATATAATTTACAAGTATGGACTCGTTTTATGAAGCTTTCTGAGCTTGACAACCCCAGTCCCAATCCACTTACACTGTATGGAAGAGCACATCTCAGACATTCTGCTAAACATCTGCTGGTGTGTTTAGAAGAAAGAAGAAAAGAAAAAAGTCATACAAAACTGAACCTGAAATGAAATGGTGAAAAAAAGAAATAGAAATGGGTCCATAAGATAAAAACTGAAGTGTAACTATCAAAGCATTGCTGAACCTAACTAAAACTTACCTGAAACATAAAGCACATGGTCAAATAAAGTATTAAAATACAAGTACACACTCACCCACAGGTCATGCTCAGCGTAGTCGAACAGGAGCCAGACCTTGCGGTCACTGTGAGAGAGAAATACTTTCTGCAGGGCGATGACATTCGGATGCTTCAGCTCTCTCAGTAACTGCGGACAAAGAGAAACATGTTATTGTTCATTCATCTGTTTATTCTTCAGATATCTTTGGGTTACACTTTATTCTTAAGCTGTCCTTGTTACAGTTTAATTATACATTAAAGTAGTGAGTAATATTAATTAACAACATGTACTTAGGGTTTGGTTCAGGGTTAGTTGCTTTAATTATGCATAATTTACTTTTTTTACTAGAGCAAGTACATGCAGGGGCACATTAACACACAATCTTTAAGGGGCCTAAATGACTGCATGAAATGTATATTTTTCACACAATTATTTGAATATATATGGAAGTCTACAGCAGCATACATTTTCAGGACTCGCAACCACATTTTGGACGAAGCTCTGCTGTGTGAACGTAACCGGACTGGACAGCTAGTTTTCTGTAACACCACACAGGTCGAGAGCCGCTCTCTGCGCTGAACGTGGGATCAGTAACATGGATGTAATCTGCGCATCATCTGAAGGTTTCAGGAATCGTAATATTGTTAGACATTCTGCTCAGAAAATGAAAACAGCTGAGACACTGCTGATGATTTATTGGGAATAAAAAAGGAGTGGTTGAATTTTTATCAATATAGGGTGGTTGTTAACACACACTGCCAACACGCGTTTATGTTCAAGAACCATGTAAAAAGTGAATTTTGCATAATAGGTGACCTTTAAGCTAGACTTCCTGTAATTTTCACTGGAAGATGTGAGTTGTATTCTCCCACCAGCGCTGACTCCTCTCTCCCCTATTGCACAATCTTGCACGTCTGTTGCTTTTTGTGAAATTACATTTGTAGAATTTGCATATTGCACAAATTGAAGATAGGATTTCCATTCTGCAGAGACACATTTATGTGTCCTAGTGTTAATGATATCAATCAAATCTGATCAGTCGAAAGGCATGAAGTGATTCAATTGAAAAGGCATGGAGAAGATTAAAAACATTATAAATTTTCTTTTGTCAAAATGCAAGTTAGTTGTCTGAAGGACACTGAAGACTGGAGTAATGATGCTGAAAATTCAACTTTGATCACAGGAATAAATTATATTTTAAAATATATTATAATAGAAAACCATTATTTTAAATTGTAATAGTAATTTACAATATCACTGTTTTTTTTTTCAGTATTTGTGATCAAATAAATGCAGGCTTGATGAGTAGAAGAGAATTCTTTCAAAAACACTAAAAATAGTAATGTTTCCAAACTTTTGAATGGTAGTGTACAAGTGTACATATATGCACACATATATATATATATATATATATATATATGCACACATATGTACATATAATATAGGAAAACGGCCAATTTTATATATGTCACATATATTAAAAACCTATATCAAAACCTATATTGAAACATATATGTTTATAGGTTTTTTCCATGTGGGTGAGTGGAGCACTTTCAGCTAGAAAAGACAAAACTCCCAAGTAAGCATTTATATAACATGGTCAAACCTGTTGTTTGCTCAATGGAGGTTTGTAAGGCCATTTTATTTGTGAATATGGAAGGATCTGTAATGGTAAATGCGTTATAAAATTAAACTGAATTGAATAAATGATTTCCAATTCAATACTGGACAAATCAATCTGTCTCAGAGAGTCACAGAAATTGTAACCAGTTGTTCATATCCAGCAATAGGGCAGCTTGATGAAAGTGCAGTGACATTTTGGTGGTAAAATTTAGTTTAGTGTTCCTTTTGGTTAGATTTGTTCAGTTTGAAAGTGTACAATGAGCACTTCTTTATGTACATGGAAGCTACTTAAGGGGGCAAAATCTTTTTAAATATAAACAATGTCATCTGATAGCTATAGACCTTATGTAGCTCCGCCGCGCTCGTTGTCTTTTGTCTTCCGGTTTGTATTTCCACAGCGATTTTACGAATTTATGAATGAACTGCTGGTTTTAAAATCTTCCCGGTCAACTGATATTTGTTAAGACATCTGCTTTAAACATTACAATGCTCATAATAACTTTCAATAACAGCTAAATATTCGTTGACAGCGATGCCATAGAAATATACAGAGCTACCACAAAAACAGAAGTTCAAAGACAATATTATAAAGATGGCGGTGCACTTGTTTCTCTGGTGCATAAGGTCTATAGAGTTTGATTTATTTAGAGGTATTTTTTACACTAAATGGAACTAATAAAACTAGAAAACAAAAAACAGCATGTAGCTATATATAAAAGACCTCAAAAAACAAGTCCAAATAACGACTTCCAACCTATATTAGAGAAACTTCAACACCTGTCCCCTTTCACCCAGCCCTGGAACAATATGACTATTGTTTTGCCATTTCAACAAAGTACAAAAGAGTTTGGATTTTGAGAGAGAGAGAGAGGAAAGAGTGTTTGATCCTATTAGTTTGATGGTAACAACATAAGTAAGTGAACTGTAGTCAGCAACACAAGACAAAGAATCACTCCGATTTAAACAATTTAAACAAGACTCGATGAACAAATGGTCTGCAAGCAGAGCAACAACAATGCTCAGTGACTCAACGTGGCCTTCTGAGACCTCAACACCCATGACGTTTAAAGCCCAACAACAATGTTGTTATGCAGTTGTTTTCAATCTCAGGAAAGACCTGAGCTGATTGTGCTGCTGCTGAATCAGTTCTGTGTGCAGGTACTTACAGAGTTACAGTAACATGAATAAACAAGTTCTTATTGTTTGGGTTAGTTCTGTTTAAGATTTAGACCTGGCATGTTGTTTTTGATTAATGCTAACCGAAAAAAAAAGACTAATGCTCATATTTCTGTATGTACTTAATTCTTAAACTTCTATGCCACTAGGGCCAGAAATTAACCACCCATAACACCCTCTTAGCAACTGCACAACAATACCCTAGCAACCAAACACCTAAACATGACCTAGTAGACTTGTAAATGTAAAAAACATTTCATTAATAAATCATACAAATTCCAAATAATAAACATGTTGCAAGAAAAAAATAAAATACTAATTAAAAACTTGGGATTGAATTTAAAAATGATTGCAATTTACATTGAGATTGTAAAAAATAAGCTTTGTCACAGGTTTTGTGTAGTAAAATCCACAAAGAAGATGCAGAATGAACGACAAAAGATACTTTTAATAAACACCAAGAACATGAAACACTACAAATATTAACCATTAACGACGCAGAACATTGAACTGAGGAAAACTGAGGGCTTAAATAAACATGGGCTGTGTCCGAAATCACCCCTAACCCTTAAATGGGGCACTTCGAGGGGACAGCCATTTGTAGTGGTGTCCAAAGCCATAGTGGACATAATCAAGTGCACTCATTTAATCGCACAATGCACCGCAATAATGAGCGTATAATCGATGTGCACTCAACGGCTAGCGAATACCCATAATGCACTGTGAGGGTCATGGCGAACGAACACCCGTGTCTGACCTGAAGATGGCGCCGCAGCTGAATCACCCATCCATTTTCCAAATCGCTGGTCCAAAGTCCATAAATTCTTTTTTGATTGATTATTAAATTGCTAAAGTAAGGGTTAAAGTTCAAGTTTCATTTCTACTGGAGCTGCCAGTGTCAAACGATTATTAAACAGCAAGCACAGCGGCAGCCCTTCCGGGACTCAGTGTCCGAATTCACTCGTTTTCATTCACTGCCTCGAGTGGAGTAATGTAGGGTGAATGAGGGCGATTTCAGACACAGCCGATAATCAACAGAGCAGGGAACAGGTGCGCACTAATCAGTAACCATGACAACAGACAGAGGAGGAACTCAGGCTAACAGTGACAGAAGCAGATCACGATCCTGACAGTGTTATTGTGTGACGAGGCTTTAAGGTTGCGTGACTGCAGTCACAATAAAGGCCATGACCGGCCCTATCCCAGAACAGTGTGTTCGTCTGTAAAACTGCTGTAGCTGCTGAACCTGTTTCAAGACCAGACTGTTCAAATACGACCACACCTTAAAAGGCGTGCGATCACAATTCAGTCATTTCAGAGAGAATAACTGAGACCAACAGAAAGACGCTAAACCTTTACAATTAGGTCTCATTAATTAATGCATTAACTAACATGAACTACCAACGAGCAATACGTTTGTTACAGTATTTATTCATCTTTTTTAATGTTAATAAAAATACAGTCATTCATGTTAGTTCACAGTGCATTAACTAAAGCAAAGACAGTTTTTGATTTTAATAATGTATTAGTAAATGCTGAAATTAACATTAATTTAAATTAATAAATGCTGTAGAAGTATTGTTCATTCTTGGTTCATATTAACTAAAGTAGTTATCTACATTGTGTTTGAGAATAAAGATCACACACCCACAATCCAGAGATCAGATCACACACGCTTGTGTTTGTGTGGAGCATTCATCGCAGTCCAACACAAATAAGCACAAATATTTATGAATCATATTTGAGTGGTGTTTGGGAAGGCACAGCACCCCATCCTTTAATCCATAACAGCCTATTTGTAAAGCTGCATTACACTGTGACAAATGCAGAAAACAATCCACACTAAAATGTGCTGCAGAAACTGTTGAGATCAGCCTGAACTTGTTCTTCAGCACACAGACATGAAGAGCATTTTACTCTTGCTTAGTCCTTCTGCTATTTAGGAATAATAGTGTTTATCCTACTTCCTCAGTAATTTAATAATTGATGATCTTTACAACGGAACTGAATCAACACTGACTTCAGCTGAATAATGACGGTTTTCTTTTAGAGCTGCTGAACAGTCGACATGAACTCTGTTTGCATCACTGAACCATTATTATCACAGTGAAGCTGCTTGAAACAATCTGTATTGTATAAAGAACTTTATAAATAAAGGTGACTTGTGTTTACAACATAATCTAACTCGATGTCAAAAGCAGCGTCAACTATAAGACCATTTAAATGTTTCCTGCATGCCCAACTAAACAATAATAGCAGAAAAATAGCAGCATTTTATCTTATAGTTTCCATGAAATGCAAGTGTTTTATTTCAGCAGTGGTTATGCATTTCTGTATCAACCGTTTGAGAGTGTTTTACTCCAGTGTTGCTGTTTCCCTGTTTCAGGGTTTATTGGTCTTACATGTGTTTTGTTTTTCCTTCTCATCTGCTCCCTGCCTTGTTTCTTGCTTCAGCTTTATCAGTGAAAGCCCATGAATTGCACATTTAATAACAAATATATCATGCGGTGTGATGTACATGTGATCATGACAAATGACTGACTGGAACACAGTGAGGTCAGAAGTGGGACATTTCAAATGGGATATTCCCACCTCCGACTTCATCTGTTTGAGGTGTTGTCTTGAGTACTGCTGGATATGTTTGTCAGATTGTTGATGAATTTTGTCCTGAGAGTTTTGTCAGTTACTTGATTCATTTGATTTATATATATATATTTAAATGAATATTGACCAAAATAAACAGTTCACAATTTAAAAATCCCTGATTGATTCATCGACAGACCTTGCAATAAATGTATAGACAGTGTGAATTGTTACACCTCATGCCGAATACGTTTACTTACCTTCTATATAATATGCACAAAGTGTGTCAAATGAGCAGCACACCTTTATGCAAATTATAAAAGTAGGTGAATAATGTCTGGACGACCTAATGCAGATGTCGGGAATTTGGAAATGTATTCATGGATATTTAAGTCAAGTCACTTTTATTTATAGGCAAGTCAATTTTTACAATGTAGATTGTGTCAAAGCAGCTTTACAGTGATAACAGGAACATAATTTTGGCTGCACAGCAGCTCTAGAAAAATGGTGTCATTGTCCAGCTTATTTAGTTCATTATTGATTCATTTGTAGAAATCACTAGTTATTATTTCAGTTCATTTATCTACACAGCAGCTCTGGAGAAGCGATGTCATGGTCCAGCTCAGTTCTCAGTACAGTCAGATCAGTAATATTCATGAATATCAACTAAGCCATCCAGAGGCGACAGCGGGTCAGAATGGAGAAACCCAGACTCAGCTGCTCAGTTCTGCTCTGGCCAACAACGAACACATGACTGTGATTCAGACAGCAGAAGTTACATTGGATCAGAACATTCAAAATATTTAAATTCAAGTTCCATCTGGCTGAAGATCGGATTCATCACGCCGGTGTGAACATACTTCATTCTTCATTAAATACAGCACATACAAGAAATGCTGAAAGTCTCTTTTTGACCTTTTACTTTCATCAATTTAGGCAAATATTCCATCTCACCTGATTATCATCTCAATATTGCCCTCTGGATTCTTCTTATGTTGTGTATTTTGCACTTTTCAAAACAGTTATCAAACCTGCCAAATAAAAGCTACATAAAATTGTCTTCTCTATGATCTTTTTTGTTTCAGTGGTGTACCAAATGCCACCCAAAACGTCAGCTTACACACACAATTTGTTTTTGGTAATTTCATTAATTATAGTATGCCTAGTAATGATTATTTTCATAGTGAACATTTTTTTATCTGGTGGCTGACCTCACTTCTGTCATACTACCTTATTATGACCTTGTTGTTGTTGTTATTATTATTATTATCTCCCTGATTATTACCTTTGAAACTCATTGTGAAAGGGCGGGTCACTGGATGAATGTGGGCAGCGGTCACACACTCATGCGTTCATCTGTCTTACACACACTGTGTTAGTTTGTAATGAGATGAGTTTCAAGAGATTTTTTTCAGAGGGATTTGAACTTTTTGAAAAGAAATTGTGAGATTTGAAAGTTACAGCATGTAGTAAATCCAGATCTTATATCGCAAAATTTGATTTGAAATTTGAAGAATGTCAGTGACCAAACAGATCTCGCCGTAGTAGGAAAAATAAATACTATGGAAGTCAACAGGGGACGAGATCTGTTTGGTTACTGACATTCTTCCAAATATCTTTCTTTGTGTTCAGCAGAACAAAGACATTCACACAGGTGTGGAACAACTTGAGGAAGAGTAAATGAGGAAATCATTTTAATTTTTGGGTGAACTATCCCTTTAACCTGCCTTCTGTATGCCATGAATGGCAAAAAAGTCTAAGGTTATCTTCTTCTCAAACAAGCAACATATAACGTCCCATAATGTCATTTCTTCTGAAGAACAATTAGTCATTGCATTCCACTGACTAAAGCCCCATTTTACTAGTTTTCAATTATAACTAACCAGCAGAACGGGTGACTCACCATCATCCACATTCAAAGACACACCTCTTCAAATTCACCAAATCTAGATTTACTCTTAGCTAACAGTAATCACAAAAACCTTCACGCGACCCATGTCTGTGATACGTGCATTTCAGTCACTTTGGTATGAAAGCATTGCCAAAGATAAATAAATCGTAACAAGCTTCTTCTTCTTTTTTATTTATCCAAATGCTCTAGACAAAACTAAACACAAAGGTTATTTTCAGGTACCAAGCAAAAGTAAAAGGGTTTATTTCTTTAGCTGGTCATTGCATTGTGTTGGTTAAAGGTAACAAGTCCAAAAATCACTAGAACAATGTTAAATATTTTGTTGACTTGTGTTCTTACATTATCCCAAAAGTGGGAAGCGGCAGTGAAGCTTCAGCGCGCACGGCTCAAACACGACATTAATAACTATTACTGGGACTGTCATACATTATAAAGAGAAAACTACTGGAATAAAACGTTGTGAATTCTTTGGGTTTAGCTGTCGTCCAGCAATTATTAATATGATTTTCTAATACTGATCTAGTTTACTGCACATCAAGTGTCTCATATCAGCCGCCGAACGCACAGCGTAACATTACAACACAACTTTCGACACACTCACATGTATTTTAGTATGATTGCTTTGACTGCGTTACCCCACAGTTTTAATCCATCAGATAGAGTGAGCGAGGGGTAATTCGGCAGATGTTTCATTAGAAGGCAAATAAAATGATGTGAATTTAAGTGATCAAAACGAAAGGAGCGACTGCAGCATATAAGCATAATAAAAACAGCAGGTAAAATGTCTCGGCCTGCCCTGCTTCATACTATAACGTTAATAAACCTTTAACACATCAGCTCACTTCTGTCCGATTGCTTTCCATCGGCTGTGGAGGTGAAGATGACAACTCCCATGATTCATGATCCGTCAAGCTACGCCTTTATTGTTGTTTTGAATAAGCGAAACTTACATACTGTGCCTTTAAAAACTGAGGTGTGATGTATGTGGTACGTGGTAAAGCCAAGTAGTTAAAAACATAAGCATTTGAGTAACTTACAGCAATTTCCCTGCAGGCAGACATGGAAATACCAGTGCCTTCGATCTGCTTCAGTGCATACTCCTTCTCATCCTTCCTGTGAACGCAAACACAACATCACTGCAGCTGAGCACACACATCTACACGCAATATACCAAACTCTAATAAACTATTATTTATGCATTTCAGTAAAACTATATTTAATAAAATAATACTGACATGAATAACAATATATTTAAATTATATGGCATTAAAAGTACTAATCAAGTACTAGCAAAGTAGCCATTATCAGGCATTAACACATTATCTAATATCATTAAAGTTAATTTACAATAAATACATGATGTGTTAAATAATAAGCAAGCTATGTGCAATTCGCAATACAGTTTACTTACTGCAATTCATCTCAAAACATTGATTATTCACAGCAAAAGTCACAGAAAATATCAGTTCATAAATACACTGAACACAGTTATATATGTCTACAGCTAAAGCCTGTCACTGCAATACATAAATCTCAAACCTGCTCTTGCTCCACATTAAAGGTCACTTCATCATACATTTGTGAGGACAAAATCATCTGGCTTTACACAATGATTATTTATAATTATTTCTATATTATTATAGAATTATTTTACCTTTAAATCATCACACGAGACATTTCAGTTTAAAAATTATTACACAATTAGTTTAAATTAATATAAATATATACAGATATGTAATATATTTTTAAATGTGATATCTTCTCTTAATCTTCGGCAGAAGAGTGAAGCGAGAAGTGAATCAGATTCTCAAGGCATGTGATTGGCTGTTTGCTGCTGATGTCACTTCCACGTTCATGCGCTCCAGCGAATCAAAGGTTGATTAGTGTCATGACACCAGCAAAGCCTGATCGGATCCCGGTGCGGGTCCCAGCTGAAGTCCTTCTCAGAGTTAGCGAAGGATGAACAAATTAAGAGACGTCTGCCACAGCGGCTAAACTTCAATTCATTTCATTAAAATGAACTAAAACAAGCAACACAATTTTTTCCACAGCTTAATTTCATTCATCTGCTTAAATATGTAAAGTTGAAGTTTACTTAATTTGTGATGGGACTTCATGAATTAACTGAAACTGGGCAGTGGATTCAGTTCCCAGCATGCCTTGCACAGGGCCAGATCAGGTGATGTCATGTGTTTTTGAGTGAAGGTATGCTTGACATTTAAGAGTTTGTGCTGTTTTGTGGTGAAGAGTCTGTCGGAGGCGACAGGAATGAAGTCTGTAGTGTATGTGGAGTAACTTCTGAACGGACTCAAAGTGAATAACGACACTGACTTCTGTACAGCTTTTACAGCCGATCTGAACTCATTTACAGTTATTGAACCGAATCAACACTGAACTGAGGCAATGACACTGTTGTCTTACAGTAGAACTGAACTGATTCTGTGATTTTCTGCTCATCACGTGAAGCTGCTTCGAATCGATCTGGATTATATAAAGCAGGGGTGTGCACAAATAGTGGAATATTCGAATATTCATTTTTTACAAGCCCAAATATTCTAATACAATATTTTGAAAAAATGCCCATCCCTAAAGTCATTTTTTCAGTGTAGTATATATGGAAAATAAAGCCGTTCAGTCAAATGAGCATCAGTAGATAAACAAACACTTTATCATCGATCTGACCTGCTAACAAGCCCTGAAGATAAACTGATTAATACATTAAAAAATGAATGTCTGTCATTAATTACTCTCCCTCATGTCGTTCCACACCCGTAAGACCTTCATTCATCTTCAGAACACAAATTAAGATATTTTGATGAAATCTGAGAGTTTTATGACTCAATATGACTCAAACACTTTCAAGGTCCAGAAAGGAAGTAAAGACATCGTTAAAACAGTCATGTGACTGCAGTGGTTCAACCTTAATGTTATGAAGAGACGAGAATACTTTTTGTGCGCAAAAACAAAACAAAAATAACCACTTCATTCAACAATCTCTTCTGTGTCATTATCCTTACGCAGGTGACGCATCCTTTCATGTTTATGTCCGAACGCCGGCTCAGTATTGGCCAAAGCTGGTCACGTGATCAGCACGACACACACATGTGATTCTGACGCAGGAGCCGGCCAATAATGAGTCGGTGTTCTGACGATGAACCTGGAAGCGCTGGACGTAAACAACGTATGAAAATGACACAGAAGAGAAGAGATTGTTGAATAAAGTTGTTATTTTTGTTGTTTTTGCGCACAAAAAGTATTCTCGTCTCTTCATAACATTAAGGTTGAACCACTGCAGTCACATGACTGTTTTAACGATGTCTTTACTTCCTTTCTGGACCTTGAAAGTGTTGATTATATTGTCATAAACCTCTCAGATTTCATCAAAAATATCTTAATTTGTGTTCTGAAGATGACTGAAGGTCTTACGGGTGTGGAACGACATGAGGGAGAGTAATTAATGACAGACATTTATTTTTGGGTGAACTAACCCTTTAATATTCCTCTGTGTGTATTTACCATTTTAATAAAATTGAAGTGGCATTTCAGTTTAAACTTTCTAGATCTCAAATCAAGATTGAACAGCAGCTCCAGCATGACAGACAGAAACTCCTGCACAGACACATCAGGGGTTCAAGATGTCAAAGGCCTCGTCCTGACCGTAGTGAACAAAGGCGAGCAGTGTGAACACATTAGCTGTCAATCAAGAGAATGCCTCCTTCACATTTATATGAGTTTGACTAGATCAAAAAAAATGCCTGAATTGCTCGTCTTTCTAGAAAGAGGGTGATTGTTTGTTGCATTTTGAGCACCGAGGATAGAAATCCGCTGAAACGTCTGCTCCTGTTTTTAATTCACTTGCACTTTATTGCAGCATGCAATTTATATGATAAATGTTGTATTTTTCTAGTCTTTTTGGATTCAGTGTGCAGTCAGCCACTTTTGCTATGAGTATGACTAGCAAATAATCGAGTATATCAGTTATTAAACTCACATTAGGGTCGATTCATATCACATATTCAGATCAGACCCGCGCTGTCACTACATACGGCACCATGACACCATTTAACTGGTGTAATCTCTGGTTCTGGTTCATCTAGTGACTCCTGCACAACTGATGCATGAATGAACACTCACACTGATGAACATTTGAGCTCCTACACACATGCACATGCTGTATAAACTTCTGCACACACAAACATGCATTAATGAACTCCTGCTTCAGGAGAATGTGGACTTCTGCACAAACCAGGAGAACCGCGCGCGCACTGAGCATCTGAACTCCTGCTGGATCTCTGAACACATGAACTGCTGAACATCGAAGCAGAGAAACTCCTGCACTCATGAACACATGAACTGCTGCATGCAGGGATATATAAGCACGTGAACTCCTGCACAAACAGTGAACATCACGCTGGTTTGGGGGTGGACCGCTGAAGCGCGTCCATGAAAACAAAAACAATCACACACGGTGGAGATTAATTCAACATCAGCGACAGCAGAAGCGCGTCAATCAATCGCGTGTCTTACCCGTCTTTACGCTTCGCTTTATAAACATGCCCGTATGTGCCGCGACCCACTTTACAACCTTCATATTCAAACAGATCTTCCACTCTCTCCCTCTCGGCGGCGAGCTTCGTTTTGAAGTCGTAGTCCATTTTAACCCATAAATATTTCTTAATTTACAATAAAATAAAATATTAATTATTACATGCATTAATTAAATGATCCGATCGTTTTATTACCCCACCATTTCCTTGTTTGGGATTTTGGTCGGCTCCACTTAACGGTCACGTGCTCGGTGACGTATTTTATTGTTGCGGATGGCCTTCTGGGAACTGTAGTGGTCTCAGATCAATCCGCCGGTTGGAGTTAACGAAAACAGGACGCGTGTAAAACTACAACGCGCAAACCGCGATGTGGACGCCGTTCCGTTCCCTTTCAAAAATGCACATTTTTTCTGGTTGTTGGTATGTACGATCTCTGCACTAGCTACAAAGAGTACATTAATAACTCAAAACGTTCAAAGTAGTGACACGTAATAAATAAAATGTGTAAAATACACAATTTTTCTTCACTAGACTAGTGAATAAACGAACACCAGTTACTTGTTTACGCGCAGCGTTATAGCAAAGCAAACGTTAATTCGTCTATACAAGGGCATGTGCGACACTTGTACCTTTACGCAACCTCTAATCTGATTGACAACAGTTACAGCCAATCGCTGCTGACACGGGGGCTGCCTCTCGGCCGTGATTGGCCACAGTGACGATGACGTTGTCGAGTAGGTAATAAAAGCCCCGCGCAGCTGCTTCTCTGCGCTTACACAGTATGGCCGGCGATATTAGCTAGCACTCGCCCACGGTATTCTCTGCAAAAGGGAAGACGGTAAAAAACACGGCAACTACATCTGGACTGCTCAAGGACTGTAACTAAGCTAATAAGTTATAACTAACGTTACCAATAAAGGACTAATTAATTGGGATTCCATCCGACGCTTTAATTTCTGTTGTTTGAGTCTGTTTGTCTCACGATGGAAGAGAGCAGTGCACACTTCTTCGAGGGGACCGAGAAGCTCTTGGAGGTGTGGTTCTCCCGGCAAGACGAAGCCAAAGGAGCCGGGGATCTGCGCGCTATCCCCAGGTGAGTGAGTGAGTGAGTGAGTCCTAACGATAGTTCAGTCAGGCTGGATTTAACTGATCTGATTCCCTGCTGTTAAATAACGTCTAAAACGCGACAGTCACACAGTAATGGTTCTGCGGGATGATTGACGCGTGGCTCTGTCACCGCGGCGCGATCAGCAGTTTTGGCCGTTTTTGACACCATCCCCCTTCAGCCATTCATTGAGCTGTCATGAGCTCCAGAGCTCCTGCAGCACCAACATCTCCACAGCTCCTGCTATCCTTCGCCATCTCTCGATCAGATTGATGTTCGCTGTGTTTGATCAGCTCTGCTTCAGTCTGAATCCGTTATCGATTCGCTTCAGTGACTGAATGTTGATCAATAGATTAGCCTGTAGCTACAGCTAGCTGACATGGCGCCACAGAAACACACCATATTATCTGCACTAATGAATGGATTCTGCGCGGATTTGGCTTATTTTCTCCACCGCCAGATATAACGTTTATGGGATGTAATGTTCGTTTCCACAGGTGCTTTTAACGCGTGTTCCTCTGCACACTTTAATCGCAGAGATGTGAACATGCGTATGTCACTGACTCTATTTTTGGGAACTGTCATGGCGGGTGATCCGCAGCCTGCATGTGAAAGTCACGCGTCTGCGTCACACGTTGTAAGCCCCGCCCCTGCACAGCGATTGGCCGAGGGTTCCGCTCGCTCATTGGTAGATTTCTTTGTGCGCAGCTGCACGCGCGTCAGTGGCTGTGAACTGCTGAATTAATGCAGACACGAAACAACAACATGTTCAGTCAAACCCTGCAGTACAGCAGATAAACGTGTGTGTTGGTGTGGACAGTGTTTTATTACAAATGAGATGCATGAAATTGCTACTAAAATATGTGCATTACAATTGGCTAGACTGGATAAACAGATTGTCTATTGACATGATTATTGGTCAATACTGATTCTCAAAGTATTGGTAGATTTATTGGTCTATTACTACAAAAAAAAAAAAAAAAAAGTTCTGACAGCAAAAACCTACAGTGATTCTACCAAAAAGGGTCGTAAAATAACATAATAGAAGAGTTTACCATGTTTTCTCTCTCTCACGGTGTATTTTATATTTATACTCTGGAATATTTGTAAGGTTCAGTGCTTCACGTGTCAGTAGCATTAATGAAACGGCTCATGCAGTGAGTGTAAGACATGAATGAGCACATCACAGTATCCTTCAGTTTCTCTGAAGCCCTGAAAGCTGATCTCTGTGGTTTCTGTCAGAATGAGTGATGAGGGTATTAGTTTACTTCCGGGAAAGCATTAACGCTCTCGGAGACACTAGAAAGAGGATCATTAGAGTCTGAGCACAGCTTGTGTTTAAATGAGTCAGGAGGAGAAGTGCTTCATTGCATCATGTTCTACACACACAATCCAATAATACTTTCAGTTTTTGTTTATTTTGACAATTGCAGCTTGATCGAAAATGAATCAATGTTTTAATTGCCATCATGGCTCATATTTCATATCAACAAGTACACGTAATATATTATACATTAGTTACATTAATATTGAAATAGTTTCACAGTTTAAATGATCATTTTAAAAATGCAATGTTTTAATGATTTTGAGATTGAAAGAGTTCCAGGACACTTTTAATGTGTGCTAGAGCTGCACGATTCTCCTGCGATTCTGAACAGACAAACCAAACAACATTCATGTAATTTACTAGAGCTTCTGACAAAATATTAATTGCTGCAAGTCTGTTTAAAATGTTTAATTCGAATGAATTCTTTTTTTAAAAATTGGTTTGAGTGAATGATTCAATGACTCGCTCATAAAGACTTGTTTCATTACTGGATGAATCAGTGTTTTTGAACGAATCTCTTGCATGAATCATTCAATGACAATTACATGTTTAACAGTCACTTGTCTCCACCTACTGGTGTAACGATGTAACTGATACAATCTTGATTTAAAGTGCCAAGTTACTTTTAAATGGTGACTTGATCACTACTGTAGACATCAGTGTTTATATCCGAACTATAAACTTTTATCCCAGTACTGTTAGTTATAATGTGAATATTTGTAACATAGAAATGAGTGTGTGGTTGACGAGATTGTTTGTTTGTGAAGCTGTTTCCAGAGCTTCACTAAGCCTTCTCTAAGTCGGCGGCTGCGCAGATGTGTGTGATTTGTCAAAGGTTTAATAGACACGGCCGCGATTTAGGAATGAGATCATGTGGGTTTTTGAATTGAGATCGCTTTCTATTAATGATTAATCGTGCAGCTTTAATGTGTACCTTTTATAATTTTAATAACAACCCACCTGTAGTTTATTATTTTGTAATTATGTTGATGGTTTATGGAGAAGAAACCTAATCTGCGTGTTATTAGCGAGTTACGTTACCACTTTGGTGTATTCTGGAATCAGTTTGACCTTGTCTGGCGTGTGACGACTGTAATTAAGGCCCTGACGCCACAGGCACTATATAGACGTCGTCAGGGGGTATTTTAGCTGATTGAGCCGAATCGGCGTCCGTCTGCATCGGTCACATGGTGAGAGAACTCTGATTGGCTGTTCGGTGCACGAGAATAAAAGAGAAAGTGATGAAAGCGAGCAAAGAAATGAAGACTGCACAGACAGAAGCCTTTTCTAATCTTACATCATCTTACCTGAGCATTGCAGTGTGGGAATGTTCTCGTAACTTGAGTCGCCTGGAGTGAAGTGATCATCATGATTGATATTGATATATCTGCAGTCCTGGATTCAGTTTCTCTTTTTAAATGACGAATACAGACTGCAGATATAGACAGATATTCACTTACACACACATGCTAGTTGACAGTCGCCTGTAGTCCTTCTGGCGTGTTCAAGCGCAGCTTTCTGAGTGCGACGCAGCCGGCGAGAAGCAACAACACACTCAGTTTTCGTCGCCGCTAGTTCTGCGACATTGGCTTGGTGTGTCCCGGCCTTGATGTCACACATCTGTCTTTAGTATGATATCATGCATATCCTTATTTATTAAAGATATAGACCGCGCCGCGTGAGTTCAGAACAGGTTCACTCGCGGGCCGATCTCGATCACGTGACACAGCGCTGATGTGGAAACCACGAATGAACAAGTTATAAAAGGCTTTTCAGTCCACAAATCACCAACATTCACCATGGATTTAATGTAGTAACGCTAACTGTAACCATGGTATTGTGGCAGAAATAGTCAAATGACTTTAAGTGCTTCAAAGCTTCAAATGTGAATAATTGCATTGCAGGTCGATTTAAGGTGTGCCCCTAAATTTTCTGCTTGTGCTCCTAAAACTTTCAGTCTGGAGTCCTGTGATCGCAACTTTCTGTGGTCGAATGTTTGTGTGACACCAACATTATAACTGCTTGTAGTAATAGCTGTGTTATCGGTGGAATCATGTAAAAATATGATGTTATTGCAAAATAAACCCTGGTTTTATTCACAATCTCCCCTTACAACAAACGGCCACCTGAGCTTGAGCCAAATGTGCAATTTGAGATCTCCACATGAGTTCCACAAACCAGCAGCTGCGTATGTGCCGCAGAGCACATGACCTCAGAGACGCACCCAATCTGCGTTCAGACGTCCATCCTGCACCATTTGTGCTGTATCCTTAAATGAGCTACTTAATCAGTTTATTTATTTATTTTCTACAAAATGTCAAAAAGTCTTACTTTGGCTTGTTGCAATGTTTGGAAAGTGAAATATAAGTATATAAAAATATAAATATAATACAATACACATATAGAAAGTAGTCTACCTACTTAGATTCATGTAGAAAATAATAGAATAATGTTTCCTAATAATAATAATAATAATAAAGGAGGTCTTAATTTTTCTCTTTCTGTCTACTTTTTCAGATTTGAGTGGGACAAACTTCTGGAGAATGTGCATTGTTTGATTATAAGTGTGACAAAGACTGACAAGCAGGAAGCTTATATACTCAGGTGAGCTTTTGACATGTCCGTCCGTCTGTCTGTCTGTCCTGAGGTCAGGTGACTGGACTGTAATGATGCACTAATCCTTCAGTCCTCTTCAAAGCTTCATCTCCTCCTTTCACTGAGCAACGCCTTAAAATCAACATGAAATTAAGATGGAATATAATAAAACTAGTGTCTTAATTGGTTATTTGTACTGACATTACTGCCCAAACTGATATAAAGATACTAAAGACACGCTTTGTTGTGCAAATATTGTTCAGTTAAGAAATGCATCAAGTTACAGAGGTTAAATATGTTGCAAATGTCATTTTATATAGTCTTTAAAGACATGCTATCTGTAAGTACAGGTGCTGAATGAATGCTGATAGACACTGAGCTTAAAGCCTTGGTGTCTCTGAATGTTTATATCACGATGCCGATACGTTGTTATTGTGTTAATACCGCTTGCACACTGACCTTATAGTGTCAGCTGATAAGCGCGCAGTAGCGTTTCAGCTCAGATACTCAAACGCCGATAAGACTAGAATGAAGACGCTCGCAGTCGAGGGCTGAATGATTCAGATGCAGTGCCAAGCGTGACGCTAAGCCATTTATTTGGTCTGAGAGACAAAGACGAAGGGTCAAAGGGGGAATTCGGATCAAAACTATTCATAGCTGTCTGAAATAATTACTTTTTAGATATTGGCATTTATGTATTTTGGCTGAAATGGCTAAAAAAAGTAAAGGGTTAGTTCACCCAAAAATGAAGTTTCTGTCATTAATTACTCGCCCTCATGTCGTTCCACACCCGTAAGACCTTCGTTCATCTTCAGAACACAAATATAGATATTTTTGATGAAATCCAAGACAGCAATATAATCTACACTGGGTTGTAATACGAGTGGATGTGGAATCATTGATATTTACAATGTTTATTCTTTTTATACTGGCCACAGAATATTATCATAACCCAGTCCTCTCTCTCTCTCTCTCTCTCTCTCTCTCTCTCTCTCTCTCTCTCTCTCTCTCTCTCTCTCTCTCTCTCTCTCTCTCTCTCTCTCTCTCTCTCTCTCTCTCTCTCTCTCAGTGAGAGTAGCATGTTTGTCTCCAAGAGACGTTTCATTTTGAAGACATGCGGAACCACCCTCTTACTGCAGGCACTGGTGCCACTGCTGGAGCTGGCTCGCGAGTACTGCGGCTTTGATGCCATCGAGGTACCACACACACACACACACACACACACACACACACACACACACACACACACACACACACACACACACACACACACACACACACACACACACACACACACACACACACACACACACAGGTTTATGTTAAGGGAAGGGAATTTATTGCACGTTATCTCCAACCGCAGTAATGCGAGATGATAACATTCAAACATCAGGTTTATGAGTTTGTGTGAGATTTTACAGTCTGAGTGAAGAGAGTCAATTTAGATGTGATGTCAAATTCATAAAGATGAATCATTGGTAGTATTCAGTATGTACAGAGCCGCTAAAGGGACATGATGATGGGATGAAACATTGAATATAATTTTTCTTCCTGTCATATTTTTGTCCTCACCATGTTCTGTAAGTATATCTCAGTGTATATCTTTGACTTGATCATCTTTTTCTTTTTCCTCTTCAGAATTTCTTCTATTCTCGTAAAAACTTTATGAAGCCCACCCATCAAGAGTTCCCTCACCGCAACTTCCAGGAGGAAGTCGAGTTCCTCAGCCAGATTTTTCCAAGTACGGTTTCACACCCATGAAAATGAGACACAGCAAATTGTGTATGAAATAGTACTAAGTAAGTATTGTGTCTGACCGAATAATAAAGGTGTCTTAATTTATTCATTTACTCTCTGTTGATGCACAGATGGAGCAGCCTACTGTATGGGACGTCTGAACTCAGACTGCTGGTGAGGTTTACATCATCTAACCTTCCCACAATCCCGTCATTATGAGGAACGGTTAAATGTTGCTTTATGAATTTATCTCTCACTGTGAGGCCAGATTTTAGCATGCTAGAGAATTGTTTCATAAATTATTAGGTAAATACAGCTGGATTAGTTGAGCATTTGGCTTTTCCTAAAACAAAACAATTGAGGTTTTCATGGTTTTCCGGTCGTCTGTGTCCTGAAGGTATTTGTTTACGCTGGAGCTGCCGGAATACTGGGAGAACAAGCAGGCGGACCAGACGCTAGAAGTTCTGATGAGTGACCTTGACCCAGCTGTGATGGACCAGTTCTACATGAAAGACGGTGTTTCTGCTAATGATGTCACTCGTGTACGGTTCACCTTTAACCACGTCTGCTCTGCAGTGTCATTTCTGTTCTTTAATTGGTCCGTTAGTGAAATCACGTCATGTTGAAACAAAGACCCTGGAAATACGTCTGTGAAGTACCGTGTAAATGTGACTTTAATGACGAGCTGGGCGATATGCCAAAAAATAATAACATTATAATTTGTAATTATCCGTTGATATCAATAATTAACACGATAAATGTCAAATCTTTCAAGTTTAAAGGCAGATTTGTGAAAGGTGCAGAAACCAGACTGTTAATCGTTTTAAACTACAGAACGTGACAAACTCGCCGAACAGGTTAACGTCTCGCAGATCTGAGGAAGAATATTCAGAATATTTAGAATGATTAAAATACGCATGAGTTAACTTAAGTAAAATCCTTATTCAGTCTTTTTTCCTCTTCCGTTTGAGCCGAGCGGATGAATGGTCCGTGTGACGCGGTTCTGTTTTTGGCGCATAAACATTATATCGAACATTTATCAAACTTTTGTTACAACTGTATTGAGGAAAATTATATTGCGACAATTATGGCTTTGTGGCGCAGCCTTGCTTGAATGTTGTCTTTGTCTTCACAGATGAGTGGAATTCGTGACCTGATTCCAGGTTCAGTGATTGATGCCACAATGTTCAACCCTTGTGGATACTCCATGAATGGAATGAAGACGGATGTAAGCAACACATTTAAGGCCGTTTCTTTGAGAAACGTTATCTGAACTCGTGATTAAGACCGGTTCTCTTTCCAGGGAACTTACTGGACGATTCACATCACCCCTGAACCAGAGTTCTCTTATGTCAGCTTTGAAACCAACCTCTCCCAGACATCCTATGACGAGCTTATCCGCAAGGTTGTGGATGTCTTCAATCCAGGGAAATTTGTGACAACGCTGTTCGTCAACCAGGTACACTGTTAATCAACACGATACTTGTGAATGTATTAGCGTCAGTGCCCGAGCGACGCATCCATTGTTCGTTCTCATTTTGGCCTTCTCCTCTCATTCCCATCAGAGCTCCAAATGTCGCAGCGTTTTCTCTTCGGCTCAGAAACTCGAGGGCTACCGCCGCCTGGACCGCCAGCTGGCCCACTTCAACGACTACAACTTCGTCTTCACCAGTTACGCCAAGAGCCGCCAGCAGAAGCAGAGCTGAACCTCTGAAATGAAGAAGCGTAAAAAGAAATCTGGCGGCTGGCGGCGTCTCGTAGGAGAGAGGCGGTGTTCGTGTGTGCGGTCTTCTGGCTGTAGATCTTCCCTGAGTTTAACATTTATGCATTCTTGTACCTATGAAGTAGATATTGTGCATGAAAGCTCTTCTCACGTCTCTGTAGATAATCTAGCCCATTCTTGCTGTGATCTTGAAGTGCATGTAGAGTTCTTGAACTTGGTGGTGTGTGTGAGGCATGTCACACCATCCCAATACATGCAACGCTCCCTTCCCTTCCTGCAAGCGTCCCCTCGCATCCCCCACAGACAGGGTTTCCGCCCTCACTAGGCAAGGACCCTGACATGCTCAGATCCGTGTCGTCTACCGACAAAATCCAAAAGAAACAGCTTTCACCAAAACACCAGTGCAAAAAGGTATTTTTGGGTTTTAATGTACGTTTCCCTCGACTTCAGTTTAATGCGTGACGTTGGTTATTTGAATCACAAATCGCTGTGTGTAGCTAGCTAAAGTTTCTGTGAAGATATCCTAAAAAAAAAAAGTTAAAATATTCCTTGTTCATCTTGTTTTCTTCAACTTTGCAGTCGTCTGTATTCAGTGTACTAGAGAAGTGAATGTTGTGAAAGTTGAGTAACTTAACCGTCACCTTCAGTGTCGACAGACTGTTGTAGTTTAACACATCTAACGACGGTTAGTGAAAACGCAATGACCGTTAGATGCTCAAGAAGCTGAACAGCTTTGTACAGGTTGCTAATATTTCTATTTCTGTTTGAAGAAACAAAAATACTGTGATTTTCTTCAGCTTTCCAGGTGTCGTCTTTATTCAGAGTACTAGAGAAGTGAATGTTTCAAACGTTGAGTTTCTTAATGGTTGCCTTAATTGTCAACGTATAATCTGCAATATATAACTATAATGGTGAAAGTCAACTGTCGTCTTCCTTTCCTCGAAAAAAGGCCTTATCGTGAATGTATTAAGTCTAAAAAAATAAAGAACGCTGGTTAGTCGAAAGGTCACAATGTGTCACGTGAAAGAAGCCAGGATGGGTTTTTCTGAACATGTAGCCGGTGTAGAAGAAACCACGTTCTCTGCTGTCATTGTGAAGGACCCTGGGACTGTCCAGCCTGCTTTTGAATTGAAACAGTTGGACAGACACTTTGCTTTCGTGTGCCGATCGCACAGCAAAGCATTTTCCTTTTTCTAAACAAAATGAGATCTCTCTGTTTTTCTCTACAGAAGCTGGTTAAGCACACAATAGACGCGCACTGATCTGAGCATGTCAGGGTCGGCCCGGATCATTCCACACCCCACGCTGCATAAACTGCAGTTTTATCATTTTTTTTTTTTTTTTTTTTGCAGTAGGTTTGTCCACCTCTCCAGATCACGCCCTCTGAGGGGAAGATTTTTGTGACTAGCGTGTAGCAGGATGTTTACTGTGCAGTGTCTCTGCTTCAGCCCTGTGTAACGTCCACATGTTTAATTTCTGTTCCTGGTTTATTGGTCCTGAGCGTGATGAGCAGCAGGTGTGGTGTTTATTTTGGAGGATGATGTTTCTGTTATGACTCCTGACAGACTGGTTTGTGAAACACCTTCCTGCTTCTGAGAGAAGCCCTTCAGAACGCCACTCCAGTAATGAATGTCTCTAACCGCAGCTCTGCTCGAGACGAGCTGATGTTTACAGTCGTTTTCAGAGAAACACTGAAGCAGTTTAATGCGACGGACACAACAGGTGTCACACGGACCACTGCTGGGAGAACTAACATGAGCATGATCGCATATCGCACCTGCCACTTTTTTCGGTGAAGGGTTGGTAATTTCAAACTTTTTTCTGGCCTTTATACGTGGGATTTATACATATACACATTAAACGTTGATGTTGCGGACCAAGTATATATATATACTTTACCTTTTCTTTTTTCTGGCCCTATTCTGAGGTGGGGAGTGAACTTTTCAAATGATTTGGACCTTTTTCATCTTTCTACTAGTTCCTCCCAGCTTGTGTAGGTTGGTGAGGAAACTAGAAGGGGTTCTGTAGCGGGAATTTCACAGGAAGTTGGGAAGAGGAAACTTTGCTGTTCCAATTCTCTTGCTATTTCCTTGGTTGGTCAAGATGTGCTAAATATATCTGTACTAAGAGCTTGATGCTTTCAATAAAAGTTAATAACTATTAACTGTGTACTTGTGACTTTTTACATCAAATTTTAGCAAAACAACTCTTTGATGAATAATGTTTTGCACTGCTGTATAATATCACTATGATGCTGGGCTATAAAAACATTTTATGGTACATTACTCAAATTTATAGATATTTTATTACAAAATGCATTTGATGCATTGAAGGTTTTTTTTCACCTTTCAAAGAACTTATTTTATAATCATAGTGTGGTGTCAGGTAATGGGTTCAGACTAACTAAAAATCATATTTATCACCCACAATACTATTCACAAACAATGCATTCATTTTAGCTTATAGCAGCCATTTCAACAGCTTTTTATAACCAAAATAGGATTAGAATTTACAGTAGCCAGTAATAAACGTGTTGGGTATTTTTGAGCACAATTGAAAATCAATCAGGGTATCGGTAGTGCTTCAATAGGTTGATTACCTACTTCCCCACAGAGACGAAAAGTGAGCATGTTCCTTATGTTTTATCGTCTTCAGTTACAATAATCTACAATAAAGCTCGACTCAAAACAGGCTGATTGACAAATGATTACCTCAATATGTATGTCCTGATGGAAGTTCAAGGGACTATTTAAATTAAATTAAATTAAATAAACCTCTTCAGCTGTTGTCATGTGCCAGTGATCATCCCTCCGCACGAATGTTGGCACGCGTGCCACAGGTCACGACCCCTGCTCTACAGTTCATATTCATGAGCTGAGCCACAGAAGAAGTTCAGTTATAACTGCTGAAATATTTCTGTGGAAACGTCCTGTCAAGAAATGAGTCCATTTGTAATGATCTGATTGTGCGACAGCCCAAGCTAACCACAACTACTAACTCGTCTCTATTTAAAGGTGTAGTAAGTGATTTCTGAGAAATGTTGAATGTGGATTGGACCGATCAGCAGTTCGGCCTGAAACAAGCCGAGGTCCTTCCTGCTCCATACGCATCATTGGTTTTGAGTGTGCGGTTGACGACTAACAACAGACTTTTGTGTACACTCGTGCATGGGCGCAGATTTATGTTTCTGCCAGTGGGTCCAGCTCTGAAATGCGATCTTTCCGACATGACTTGAACGCTCTTATCCGCTCTTAGTTTCCGTGTTCCCTAATGGTCTTGTGGTGGTATTTTAGCTAATAGAGTCGGAGGCTCAGCTTTGCTCTAATTATCAGTGGTTTGAATCTGCACTCATATTTTTTTTCCCTCACAAAGTTCAATGAAGTTCATGAATGTTTTTATATCAAGAGCAGGGACATGTTTGTGTGCATTTAGTTATTTCCCTGGAAAGAAGAATCAAGCGAAAGATTGTCACGCATTTCTGAAGATGACGTTCCTCAGCATGATTTCAAAAACAACATGTTTCAGCGCTAGTTCGCCTCTTATTTAACTCAAATCAACGTCAACTGGATGTTTCATTTGCATCATATCCATGCAGAAAGATGACAGTTTCCACCCAAAAGCACATTCTTTTCACGAGTGTTGTCACGAGTCATGCTCTCGCTGATATCTGATGCAAGGAGAGTTTGTGTGTGTGTGTGTGTGTGTGTGTGTGTGTGTGTGTGTGTGTGTGTGTGTGTGTGTGTGTGTGTGTGTGTGTGTGTGTGTGTGTGTGCTCGCAGCATCACTTGGATGCCATTAAAATATCGCCTTAAATAAACTATAAAACAGGGTGAAGATTGTGTCTGAAAGCTCCAATTGATTTTTTTATTGGTTATTTTGAATATATGGAGAATATTTCATATTTTCTAAATATTAAATATATTCTCCATATCGGCGCCTATGTACTCGAGTGTAATACATGTTCATTTTTTGTTCTTCCTTGTTGTTCCTTCATCTTCACTTCTGCTATGATGAAGAGACATCCGCTCTTGCGTTTTGGGGGCGGAGCAATGAAGGGAGGGGCGTGTTTGTTTGGCTTGATTTCAAATACCAAGAGAAATCACTTACTGCACCTTTAATGACGGAGGCCAGGAGTAACAGAGAGACGAGTGGGTTTGATGAGACAGTTCAAGTGTATTTTTTATATTTTTTTCTTTCAGAAGTTTTTGTTGAGAACGGAAAGCGTATGTGTGGCAGTGTTGATGCACACACTCATGAACTTCCTGAACACAAAGGGCTGCTGGCGGCTCCAGAAATCCACACATTTTAGATTTTCACAAACTTTGACTTTATTAACATTCCATAAATTTGCAATCTTCAAAATTTACAAACAATTGGACTGATTTTTCTTGACATGTAAGAAATGACTCCTGATAATGTGGTTTGTTTTGTTACTCAGCTGTAGTACTTGGATCTCTTCGGGCTGCGGCTCCGATCCCGTCTGTGGCGTTTGTGATCGCCGTCTCGCTCTCTGCCTCGGTCTCTCTGCTTTTCCTTGTGTCTCTCTCGGTCTCTTGAACGTGAGCGCTGTCTGCCTTTATCTTTTTCTCTCCGACTCTCATCGCGATCCTAAAAAACAGGAGAAAAACAAAACAAATTTTCCCTCCAGACTAATGCTCCGTCCAAATATGCTTACTTCCATACTATATAGTGGTCAAAAACAGTATGTGACAAGAGTAGTATTACTCTTGTATTCATAGTATTCATAAAACAGTACGTGAAAAGTCCCTGGATGACCCACTTCTTCCGGCGAGATTCTGAAGTGTGCATACGATGGATGTTTTACTATCCCATGAAGTGTCCCATTTTTATTCATACTATATAGAATGTCATTTTTTACCGGTCTCCAAGTAAGTTTCAGTTCAAATGTAATGCTATACAGCAGGCTATGTGATTTCATCTACCAATTTCACCACACTAAACTGAGAGATTTAATAAATTGCAAGATGAACACAAACATATTCCTCTCCTTCACTTGTTAAAGTATTTTTTGCATGACATGCCCTCATCATTCTCTAAAGATCCACTAAAATAAACACATTAAACATGGTTTGTGCTGCTGAGCTCGAGTTCTGTGAAATACAAACACAGCAATGATATATATTTATAAATTATAAATAAAGCACTGCAAACGAACAGTATTTATAACACATTTAAACAATGTGAAAAAACAATCTTTTCATTCTTGCAGTCATGTGCTTCTTTATTGTTTTTGCAAAGTAATTTCAATTAAGATACCGCAGACCCGCATCGATTCGATTTTTATCATTTGTTTAAATTAATTTGGAATGAATTCTATTAACGTTTATCTAACACACATTTAAAAAGTTTCGTTTTTTTGTTTTTCCTATTACGGTTTAATCTCATGTTGTGTGCTGCTGG
This sequence comes from Megalobrama amblycephala, assembly GCF_018812025.1. NCBI lineage: Eukaryota > Metazoa > Chordata > Actinopteri > Cypriniformes > Xenocyprididae > Megalobrama > Megalobrama amblycephala. The sequence goes on along the minus strand of NC_063054.1, from coordinate 71,237 downwards.
AGATACGAGATCGTCTCCATCTCAAGGTTTTCAGCGTCACATGACACCGTCGTTGATTAACTCTTGTTGATTTCGTGCCGGTCAGATGAAGACAGACTGATCATTGAGGAAGACACAACAAAGATTATGGAATAAAGTCTGCTCATTTTTACCATCACTGTATCTCCTGCCTCTGTCTGCTCTTGGGCTGATAGAGCGACTGACTGCGTTATAAAAGAGAAAACATTACAGAGGAAAACCAGTCCAGAACCACGCATCCATTCAAATCCACAGCATCGTACCTTTGATTTCTTGTCCTTGGTCCTTTCGCTGTCCGAGTGTCGTTTCCGGTCTCGTTTCTCTCTGTCGTCCTTCCTTCTGTCATCCTCATCTTCATCTAAGAGAAGCTCGTAACGGGAGCTTTAGAAAACAGTTAAGAAGAACTAACTATTGTTCAATATCTTAAAATCATAAAGGACCCTCTTTGATACACCTGTCCCAGTGTGAAGGATACTCCTGCTTGCTCTTGACTTTGTCTTTCAAAGCCAGTTTGGATTTGTTGTCCTGGTCCTTCTCATAGGCCTTAAAATCATCTTTGGTGTACTTCCCACCTATAAATCAAACATACTGACAATAAAAATACTAACCACTGCATATACTTCCTTTAATTTAGTTTTGAATTTAATTTTTATTTATTAATTTGAGCATTTAACTCTGCAGATAAACAACAGTAAATGATGTGCATTAAAAAAAACGTATGCGTCTGAGTCAAAGATCACAAGATCACATGACAGCGTTTATTGCGCTTCGTCTGACGCTCTGAGACCAACTCATTTGTGATGGAGGAAACACTGCATGTTTTCCATGTCTCCTTAATCAAACAACACCTGATTCAGATCATCAGTCGAGACTCCAAGACCTGAAATGGGCGTGTCAGACAAAGGAGACATGCAAAATGTGCAGTGCTGGGAGGCTCCAGGGATGTGCTTGGGAACCCCTGCTTTACAGGATATGCGTTTAATAAATGGGGACAGACTCACCTTTGCCTTTCCATTTGATCTTAGACACCGACTGGCTGAAGTCCACATGAATGCGACGGTCATCTATCAGGACGTTGTCCATTTTGAAGTAGGCTTTTTCACAGTCCTCCTCCTGATCGAATGATACACAAATGCATCGATTATACCAAAATGACTCGCCCTGAATGCACATTTTGATGACCTCACTGAGAAACTCAATGTGTTTTAAGAGCATGACTGGTAAGGGCCAATGGAGGGGATCTGGTCAGGACAATTATTATGATGAATTACAACAAAATCAAAGAGAGCGCATTATAATCAGTGCCTACACTGGATGAGACTGAACATTTCACGATCCACATGACACTGCTGTGTCTGTAGAGCGCGTACATGTTCTTGATCTAATCTAGCTTAATTTCAGAGGAAACTTCACAAACCTTTTCAAACTCGATGAACGCATAGCACAGAGACTCTCCTGTTTTCCAGTCTCTGATGATCTCACAACTGCAAATGAACATTAACATGTGAGATCAGAGCCAGCAGATAACACACAGCATCTGCACACACACACACACACACACACACACACACACACACACACACACACACACACACACACACACACACACACACTCACACTCACACACAGGACCTGCCTACTATAACACAATTATGTGAAACAATACGCAAAGATAAGCACTTCAAACAACAGTATGTTACATTAGTGGGCTGTGTTGTCACATGACTGCATGTTTAATGAATGCTGAGTACTGTCATTTGTTTAACCAATAATATCAATTAATCATATTCTTTTATACAGATATTTGTGAAACCATGAACCCTGTATGTAGTCACGGCAGATATCATTATCCAGTTCATCGGTCATATTTGAAATAGAAGGTCACGATGAGCAGATTGCATTGTGGGATACAGTGTGTGCTGGGTTGTATAATGCACTTCTGGGCATTCCACACATGCAGAAAATACTGTGCTATAAATACTGTCGACTGCTAAAACAGCTTCAGCAGGAAGTGTTGAGACTGAACCCTCAGCGCCGCTCTCGAACATTATATAATAAAATAAATATGTAATAAAATACATAATTATATCATAAGAAGTATGATAAAACAAAATAAAAATAAAAAAAACACATGGCATAGTCAAAATAACACTAAAAATGTCATTTATTGTGTTTATGCACTTCAGATCTGGGAATAGGAAAGTAAAAAAATAGTAAAAAAAAAAATTGTTGTGTTAACACTTTATTTTAGGGTCCAATTCTCACTATGAACTAGTTCTTTATCATCATGCATATTACTAGGATATTGGCTGTTTATTAGTACTTATAAAGCACATATTAATGCCCTATTCTGCATGATCATATTCTATATCCCATAATCCTAAACTTAACAACTACCTTACTAACTATTAATAAGCAGTAATCAGGAGTTTACTGAGACAAAAGTCGTAGATATTAGTGAGAATTGGACCCTAAACTGAAGTGTGGCCAAGGTTATATTTATTTTATATATATATTATATATAGAAATGAGTTAAGTTTTTAATGACAGATCACTCATCTGAAAAACAAGAAACCCTTCGTAATCTTTTGGTTACCAGCCTTAAACTTCACTCACAATGTTCATCCACAACGAACGAGGGTCAGACTATCACAGCAGGAAAATGTTCTATTATCTCACCATTTAATGGGGCCGAAACGTGAGAAGATGATCTCTAGATCTTCATCTGTGGTCACAGGATTGAGTTTACACACAAACAGCACGTTCTCTGGAGGTTTGACCTCTGGCGTCTGGCAGATCGCCCACCTTTCAACAAGAAGCAGACATTCAAGCGGTGAACAGCGTCTGTGTCAGTGAAAGATGTGCAAGTCATGAAATCTACCATCTCCAGCAGAATGGCTTTCGTCTTTGCTTCCTTCTCCTTTATCAGTTCATCCAGCAACTCGTCTCCCTCGTCATCGTTTATGGCCTCATCTGCTCCAATCCGACCGCTCTAAAACATGTACAAGCACCGATTATTGCAATAATAATTCATACTTTTAAAAGCATTAAGTCACTACATTTAAAGGGTACTGAAGTGAACATCTAATAATAAATTTAATGTTTTAAATGTTATATAATTACATAATTAAATAATCAGTTTATGCATTTCCTAGGAACTGAATCATGACCTTGGGATTTTTTTTATTTTTATTTTTTTGTCTCTATTTTAAAGACTCCTAATGTTGTTTTATAGGTTTACATGCATCCAAGGTCAAAAAACATTTTAATTTTCATCATAATCATCATATATAATTTCATCATATCGACAGGAAGCATCAGTGAAACGGTTCAATCAAGGATTCGGTCTCTCCTTTCTGAGAGCTGCTCTGCTCTGATTGGTCAGATGGCCCAGTCTGTTGTGATTGGTCAGAAACCAAACGCTCATTATCATATCTGAATTTCAGAAAACAGCATCTTCTCAACATGAACGCGATCACAACTCTCAAGTCTCGATCACGACTACAGTGATTGAGGGTCAAAGCACATGTTGTTCGTGGGCAGCCAATGAAGACCAGAGGCTCGCATTAAGTGAATCTGTTACAAAACTACGTCGGTTTGAGCAGGAAGTGAAACTGGAACTGCTGACTCGTTTCAGGCAGTTCAATAACTCTATTTATCTTCATTTTGATCTTTGAAACTCTGGGGGGAAAAATCTTGTTTCAACAAGCTAGTTTGAATCACATGACCCTCTTCTTTTAGTGTGACTCGTACCCAAAATAAAAACTTTCTGTGAACTGTAATCATTATTCATGAACGGAGGTAGACTTACAGTAACCCATAATGCCCAAAAATATTTAGAAATGCGTAAAACGTGAAAATAATCTAAACCCGGACCGTTACAGTCACCGTGCGTGTCACGCACTGTAGAAATCAAATCAGCACCCTGTGATTGAAATTGACCTGAATTGGGAAATCATAGCTTACATGCTAATTTTATCATTGAAATGATTACAAACATCACCTCTAGGTTGGCATAACTCTGCAAGCTCTCAGTATTTGACAGAGAATGAAGACACTCACATCCAGCTGCTCTTTAGTGGGTTCAGGCGATCGGTCAGGAACCGGGAGGCCCGCAGGGTCATCGAACGGGTCGTCCAGAATCACTGTGTGATTAATCCTGAAACCACAATGCAGACAAAAACTGAGCAGGCACAAACCCTGATGTGATCTCTGAATCTGAACCACCCAAACCTCATGAGACAATCTAAAGAGTGACGGAAACATGTGAAACAAACTTTTATAACTCATATAACAGCTGATATAGCACTGGATCACTCCAGCAGTCTGTGTTTGTGCACTCAGGACTGTCAGTAAAGGGGTTTGAGTTGATGGCAGCAAGTCCTTGTGATTCACTGAATCATTCAACCGATTTGTTCAAAAACGCTGATTCATTCTGTATCGCCACTACTCTGTGTTGTTTGGAGACATGCACCGTTTAAATCTACCATGGCTTTGTTTGGAGTAAAAACAGTAAACTGCAACATTGCGTTTATAATGAAAACCTTCCCGATATTAACGGATCATTAACTGAACTGCTATAAAGGCAACATCACACTTGCTGTTGACTGAAACAGACTAACCTGAGAATCGTGTTCATGTGATATTGCATAAATATTCACCTACATACATTTTACTATATGAAAAACATCACACAGACTCTTCCATTTTATGTGAAGATGCAAACAAGTCTTGAATCTATCACTGAAAAAGAAATAAACTGAACTTACTAACTCAAACATCATTTCATCAGCTGAAGTTTAAATCAGATCTTAATTCTCTTATACTTGAGAAATTGTAAATTACAATTTTAAATTAAATTGCCTTATCTGTCTTTCTTGTTTTAGTCATTTAATAACTTTAAATTTGTGGTTTTATTCTGTTCAAGAACAACCTACTTGACATGAAGAGACCAGCGAACCGACACGAAAAGAGATCAAGCAGCGTTTGTTTGGTTTCTGAGCGTCATTTAGAGGTGGAAATAAATTATACCAAAATAATGAAATTAATCTGAATTATTTCACAGATATTTCTCAGTTCACCTTGTGGAAAACTAGATTACTTTATAACATGAACATGAGCACATACCTGTTTATTGCAAATTGTCCACATAGTTTAATGTGAATAAGGTTACTATGATTATGAGCTCAATCACATTAGTTTGATCGAAGTATTGTGTTTACGTGAGGTAAAGTTTAATCGCAATATTTCCAAAATCCCGTGATAATCACATTGTGAAGGTGTAAATGCATCATTGACTTTACATGTGGAAAAAACATTACTGTGTGCTGCTCTCTGATCAATCATGAAATACTGATTCTGCATTTGTAACTCCTCCTGTTCGAACCACACGCTCTCAGCAGGACTCAAACCCGGGTCTCTAGCATGGGAGTCAGGCTCTCTAACGAGAAGGCTAAAGACCGCAGTCGCTGGAGCACCTCTTGAGGTCAGGGGAGTGAGGTTTACACACACAGCTCGTCCGTCACACATAGCGATTATCTACACTTACAAAATTATCTTGGCATCTTTTGTGTTAAAAATAAAAATCACGGTTGGTCAATCTCTCTCCACCTGATGTCCTGATAGGGGATGAAGTTGTTGTCTACGAAGGTCTCGTTGATTTTGGAGAGCACGTCCATGCCCTCCGTGACCTCTCCAAACACAGTGTGAACGCCGTCCAGATAATCCAGATTCTCGCTTGTGGTGATCAGAAACTGTGAGCCACAAGAAAACACACTCAGAATCCCATAATCAGCACTGAAAACACAGACAGTGTGTGCAGGAGACGATCCGAGCCGCTGACCTGAGAGCCGTGCTGCTCGCTGCCATTGTTCACCATAGACACAGTCCCCTTCTTCCTGTGCTTGATCCTCGGCATCTTCTCAGACTCGAAGAAGCGGGCCTGATCGCCGTACAGTTTACTGCACACACACACACACACACACACACACACACACACACACACATCATCACACAGTGCACGTGTGTTGCGTCAGCACAGAAACACAACATGACCTCCTGCTGACCTGAACACAGACTCTCCTCCGCGGCCCGTGCCGGTGGGGTCGCCCGTCTGAACGATGAAGTCCCTCTGGAGGACAGACAAACAGTGAAACTCACCTACAGAAATATTCATTTATCCTACAGTAATCAAATTCACCTTGAATTTTTGAGATAAATGTGATTCTACACAAACAACGCAACTTTCAGAAGTAAACACTTCTTGAATCTCCATTTGATCTTATAGAAATATCAAGGATCAAACTATTTTTCACAGTATGACGTCTTTAATGCACACAAAATGAAAGACATGCATTTATATTACCTGCACATTGTGAATCAGACAGTAGTTGTAATATTTGATTTTGCACAGTTTCAGGAAGTTCAGAGAGGCTGTGAATGAGAAGGACATTATCATTCAGTAACGTTACATCATTATTATTATTATAAAGGCTAAATAATATCACCATGATAGCGTGTAGCTGGTTTATTCACATGTTTATCAAGTAAAAAGTCCCGACAGAGATGTCTTATATTTGTCAGTTCGTTTTGTTTATTGTGATAAAAGAACAAGCATTTAGTGCAGTCTTGCTCGCAGTGCAGACACGTTTACACCCTTCGCCCGTCATTAATGTTGTTATTAATTACCTTTCGGTCTTTCTTCTGTGTATAAATCAATAACGATATCTCCAAGCGTCGTTTCCAATAACACCGCCATGTCGCTCCAACGTCATCGACACGCGCCACATGCGCACTGAGAAGTGTCGCGGATATGACGTCACACATTTGATGCGTTTTGCTCTCATGTAAGGAAAATTGGGAAACATTTGACTAGCTTTATTAATTGATAACACTGATCCCACTTTTTCTTTGTGCTTCATTTGGTTTTACAACAGGCCAATCCCTCAAATAACACCCTGAATCACTTTAACCTCTGACCCAAAGGTGAGGGCAGAAGTGACACAAACACACAGGACTGTCATTTCCCTCAGCAGATTAGAACACTTAATGAAAATTCCCTAAAGTATAGTATATTTATGAGACATTTCTGATATATTTTCAGAATGGCCTCTGAACTCAAACCTGTAATGTGTGAAACGTGATAATAAATGCTTCAAAACAGAAGCACATTAGAGAGAAGCTGTTAGATTGATCAGAGCTGTGGATGAGATGATGAAAAAGAGTTGGAAAGTGTGTGTTTTTGGGCAGACCGTCTGAAGATTAGAATTAAAACTGTAAAATCAGAGAACGAGTGTAATTGTGAGATGTTCTGCGTCTCCACCAATAGAGTCTAAGCTTTGGCATCTGGACCGCGTGACTCCAGAGATTTATTTGGAGAAGACTTTTTCCACAACAAAGGGAAGCTTCTGAAGAGGTTTCTGATGGATACTGATGGACAGAGTTGCTTCTGTATCAACAAATCCTACTGGATGGCATCCAAATGTTTCTTTATTCCCTCCTCCTGATGCCAACCGTCCGTCAGAGAAACTCACTGTAAAGAAGCACCACAGATTAAGATACCAAACAAATATAAAAACAAAGAAAAAGAAAAAGGATCAACGTCCCATTTAAAAAAACAAAAAAAGAGTATTTTTTGTCTGTATAGTCAATGTTGTTTGAACCCATCGTTCTTTAAAATGTCTTCTGTCGAGTGTGAGGCAGTTATTAATGAATACATTCATTCTTACAGTAGCATATCTGCACATACAGTACATGGCAATAAGAAACATGCTAACTTGCCTTTGCACAGCAAGTTTAACTGTAATAATACTGTACTAGCTGGAATTATGGAGATTTTTCCCCCAAAACTTTTTATTTGATCCAAAAGTGAAATTCCAATTTGCACAAAATGAGTTATAATGCAAACACTGATCATGCAAACATTTACACAGACATCAAACGTGTCCGTCACATGATTGTCACATCACAGAGCCCTGTGTGTGTGTGTGTGTGTTTGTTTTATGATTTGACTAGAAACTTTCAGTGCCATCAGTTACAACTAAAACAGTAATTTTACAGAATTTAAAAACTAGAGTTGTGCTGAATAAATAGACATAAGTGCACATGTGTGATATATTCTCTGTGCTTCTGGATATAGTTTACATATTATCTCAGGAATGTCGTTTATATACAACTTCAGAGGTGCTTTATTCATTTCTCACTCCAAATACGTGGGAACACAATTCAGTTTGATTGGTTATTGTGTTTCTTCATAGCTGTAATTCAGAATATATCCAAATATAACTAGATTTGATAAAAAAGGTATATTACCAAACGACTTGACAATACATCTAATAAATGATACATGTAAAAATATATAAAACACACACATATGCGTTTAGTTTCAGTGTCTTTTCTGAAAGGAAAAGAGATTTGTGCTGGAGAAGCTTCTCAGGCAGGTCAAGACATGTTTCTGTAACCAAATATAAAAAATAAAACAAGCTTCCTGTATAAAGATGCCGTAACAGCGCTCGCGTATCAAATGTGTGGCCTTTAGCAATTCATTTACAGTCAATTGTAAAACTGCAATTTCACAGACAAATAAAAAAGTTCAAACATATGTTCATGTGATATGAATTATCACACAAGACTTGATCCCGCTGTATATATTTGGTGAGAGTGACGGCTGCCGTCCTCATCCCGGTGTTTTCCGGTGCTCTGTGATGGCGCTCCAGAGCTTACACAGGACTCCACCGCTGGAAACACGAGCAGAAGAACAGTCACACACTACAGAAACTTCATAATCCCAAAGGGAATGTGAATTATTTCACACTGCATGCTTTATCGTTGTGTAATATAATTCATGTCTGGAGGAGGACCACATTAACATCTGAACAGTAATTCATTTACACAGAATGGAAAATCCCTAGATTACATGATATAAACCAATTAGTTGTCTGGATTCAGTCAGATTCAATATAAAGTGCTCATGTCTGTCGCAGAATCTGGAACTTGCAACAATGAACTATATCTGTATCTAACTATATATATCTGAACTATATCCTACTGAAGACTGGAGTAATGATGCTGAAAATTCAGCTTTGATCACAGAAATAAATTACACTTTACTATATATTCACATAGAAAAAGCTGTTTTAATTGAATATTTCACCGTTTTTACTGTATTTTTGATCATAAAATGCAGTCTAGCAGTGGTGTAATGTAGTAATAATACTTTGTTACAGTACTTGAGTATTTTTTGGGAGAATCTGTACTTTACTTGAGTTTTATATTTCTGTCAACTTTTACATTTACTCCACTATATTTCCCAAACACTTTTACTCTGATACATTTTCCCAAAGCATTTTCGTTACTTGCTACAAAATAAAGTCGGAAGAACACAGACTGTAAACAAGTGTTCGCACAACCGCAGCTGATTTCATTTTCCGGGTTGGGTCTGTTGCTGGAGCGGGTGAGAAGAGCGCGCTGTCATTATACAGTACGAGAGCGGCCTCTAGAGGCGAAATAAAAACTATCACTCATGCCTCGTGGAGTTTGTTTTGACACATGACGTGAGGCTGCGCTGCACAGAGCGGGACACTTTTAAAACAGTGTACACTACAGTAGCTACATGTTTTCATATCATTATAAAGTAATTAGTTCGTTAAGTAGATGCCGCATTAGTGGAGAACAGTAGTTTGTTTGCCGTCAAAGCTGAGAGGATGCTAACATTAGTACCTCAAGCGGTTAAAACAATGTGACAAAAACACCAACTGTTTAATATCACGATTGTTACCATTCATTTGCATTAGTTTATATCCATTTGTTCGCGTTTATGCATTTTTTATCCAGCGATCTGCAGTCTTGTAACATTAAATAAGGTTAATAAAAGTATTGTTCATTGTTAATTTCAACATTTACATTTTAACATTTTAAAGTTGTCTCTTACAATAGTTATAATGCATTTTGAATTATCATGAACGATCAATGTATAATTAATATAATAGTATTTTTTATATTTAAAACTTACAATAAACATTTTGCCATTTTTTTAATTCAAAGAAACAAAATATAAGAGTTAAAACTGAACACAATCTTGCTGCCCAAACTGAGTATAGAACAATTTTCAATAATATTTTTTTTGCTCCTTTTACATTTACTTTCAATACTTAAGTACGTTTAATATCAAAAAAACACTTTTCATACTTAAGTACAAAAAATATCACATACTTTAAATCTTTTACTCAAGTAACATTCTAAACAGTGACTTTAACTTCTACTAAAGTCATTTTCTGGTCAGATATCTATACTTTATCCACCACTGAGTCTTGGTGAGCAGAAGACACTTCTTTCAAAAAATAAATAAAGTTACTGACCTGAACGTACAGTATATGCCAAATATAACGTATGCATGTTAGTGTCTGTTGTTTGAGTACCCTTAGATAACAGAAGTTTAATGAAACAGAATATATTACAGAACATTGTTCACATACCGTAATCTCAAAGTCTTCAAGTCGTCTCTCGTGACGTAATGAAGGATGTCATCAAGACTGTAATCTTCAGATATAATCTATGATATGGACAAAAATAATCCATCATCTGTTGATTTCAGACGATACTATTAAGGACAAGATGTATTTAAATTATTCAAACATATTTTATATTACTCTCTGTATGGAATCTGCATCAGCGCCGTGGAGATTCAGCCACTCCAGAAGCTCCTGGTCTCCGTCTCGTTCAGCCGAACTGTGTGTGTTCACAGAAGCATCTGCCATAAACACATGATCAAACACAGGGTTGGACTGAGACTGATTTAATACATAGCAAAAGACCACCAAAGCAGCATGTCAACATTAATGTTCAAATAAAGAAGCATCACTAAATGTCAAAGTCTCTTTCTCAGAGAACAACACTGAAAATTTCAGTAAGAAAATTCAACTTTAAGATTCTAAAAGAAACACAGTGTAGTATTTGTACAAAAGTATTCTTCTCCACGAGTTTTACGCAATGATTTATAAACAGCTGATTTTCAGTAGACACATCCTCCTCACATGTGATCCGAGCAACTTCCTCAGAAAATGGTGTCAAATTTTGTAAACATGATTGTTATCTATGATGATTGTGTACAGTGGTCACTTCATAAAATTAGATTACTTTTTTTCAGAAGTGGATCTTTATACAGCGAAGGACCACATGTTCATCTGTCATGTTGGCGCTCACAGCATCAGCAGCGTCATTTACATTCATACAAACGACTCAAAATGATTTTTATATCACAAACATGCATGATGAATTACTACTATAAAAGTTTACAGTGCAAATACACACACAAATGTTTATGAATCAATGAAACATGATCATAGAACGTGACCTAGTGCTAATGTGTCGCTGTGGCGTCAGTCCTGCAGCAGAGCAGATGTTTCTGTGGGCACTTCAGTCAGAGTTTGTGGGATCTGTGGTGATGCTGCAGGTCTCGTTCACACAGCGGGTTTGATAAATGTCTGAGATGAGTTACAGTGATCTTCTTACAGCGTGCTGCAGGGCCTTGTGGTCTGACAGAGATGCATCAAGCATCATTTGGCTCTCCTCTGTATCACATGGTTAGATGGATGGGTGCAGAAAGTGGGGACATTGCTGTGCTTTCTTGGCCAGTCAGATGGTCGGTGATGTGCAGACCCAGAAACTTCCCTGAAACCACCGATGTGCCGTGGAAGATGGACGGTGCGGGACTTCCTGAACTCAGTGATTATCTCCTTTGTTTTGTCAACATTCAGAGACAGGTTGTTGTTTTCACACCAGTCCAAGCTCCACCCCATCTCTGTATGATGACTCATCATGTGATGATGATGTGGTTTGTATAGTCACGTGTCATGAGCAGCAGTGGGCCGAACATACAGCCTTTGTGGCTCCGGGCTCAGCGTGATGGTGCTGAACCAGCTGTCGCCCATCTGGACAGCCTGAGGCCTTTCAGTCAGTTTCTGTTCTTTCACATGTATTATTGTGTCTCACATGTCTCAGTTTTAGGGAACACTGGGGGAATTCAGGCAGCAGTGGGACAAAAAGGCCAAAACCGAGTATTTTCAGGCATTTTCGTTGCAGTCTGGAGCTCTGAACAGTGTGTGTGTGTGTGTGTGTGTGTGTGTGTGTGTGTGTGTGTGTGTGTGTGTGTGTGTAAATGCACACATCGGACTCACCGACAGGCCCGGGTCGAGACTTCAACAGTCTGATCTCTTGTTCTCTCTCGTCCAGGACTTGCTGTAAGATGGCCTGATATTCTCTCTCTTTCTCGATCAAGTCCTCCAGCAGCCTGCAGCACACAAACACATTCATGTGTAAGTCTGTGACCAGAGTGGTTAAATGTGTGACTTGATGCAAATACCACATGATATACATGCAAATATACACAGATGCTCTGAGATTAAAGGTGCCCTCGAATGAAAAATTGAATTTATCTTGGCATAGTTGAATAACAAGATTTCAGTACATGGAAATGACATACAGTGAGTCTCAAACTCCATTGTTTCCTCCTTCTTATATAAATCTCATTTGTTTAAAAGACCTCCGAAGAACAGGCGAATCTCAACATAACACCGACTGTTACGTAACAGTCGGGATCATTAATATGTACGCCCCCAATATTTGCATATGCCAGCTCATGTTCAAGGCATTACACAAGGGCAGCCAGTATTAACGTCTGGATCTGTGCACAGCTGAATCATCAGACTAGGTAAGCAAGCAAGAACAACAGCGAAAAATGGCAGATGGAGCAATAATAACTGACATGATCCATGATATCATGATATTTTTTGTGATATTTGTAAATTGTCTTTCTAAATGTTTCGTTAGCATGTTGCTAATGTACTGTTAAATGAGGTTAAAGTTACCATCGTTTATTACTGTATTCACGGAGACAAGAGCCGTCGCTATTTTCATTTTTAAACACTTGCAGTCTGTATAATTCATAAACACAACTTCATTCTTTATAAATCTCTCCAACAGTGTAGCATTAGCCGTTAGCCACGGAGCACTATCAAACTCATTCAGAATCAGAAGTAAACAATATAACAGTATACAATACTCACATAATCCGCCGCATGCATGACGAACACTTTGTAAAGATCCATTTTGAGGGTTATATTAGCTGTGTAAACTTTAAGGCACTGTTTAAGGCAAGCGCGAGCTCAGTGGGCGGAGAGCACGGGATTTAAAGGGGCCGCAGCATAAAATCGGCGCGTTTATAATGATGCCCCAAAATAGGCAGTTAAAAAAATGAATAAAAAAAATCTATGGGGTATTTTGAGCTGAAACTTCACAGACACATTCAGGGAACACCTTAGACTTATATTACATCTTTTAAAAACATAATCTAGGGCACCTTTAACTGAAGTGCTATAAATATGGTTATACACCGTCCAATAATTGCTCAAATTTAACGTAATACTTCAGCCAAGAATAAAAATGTCAATGTCACAGAAATATGACTGGCATTAATCTAATTCAAATTCAGATCTGCAGGAGGTTTGAGTCCGGTTCAAAGACAAACATGACCCAGTGCTGTTTGGTGTCACATGGCAGGATGCAGAGATGTGCTCGTTACTTTATGATGATTGAAATCACAAAATGGCCTTAAACAAATACTACATAAACAGCAAAATGTTACGTTTTCTAATACATTTATTTCATGCACGGATTTGTTCTGTCAGTGCCGAATTTGCAAGTCAAGTTTCAGAGGAACAGTGACCTCTGACCCGTCACATGACATAGGATATAGGAGTAGCGTAAGATCAAACAAATAGTGCTGGGAAACAAACTCTAGCTCGTCTTCTCTTCCGACATTTCTATTAACAATTCTCATTTTAGACTTCTAATTCATGACCAGTGTTTTGTTTTGCTCTGTCCTCTGCGCTTCCACGTTCGTCATATGTCATGCGTCAGGTCAGAGGTCACTCTTCTGCCGGAACTAGGCTCGTGTACAGCTGTTTCCGGAAGCCAGTTATAAAGTTTAAATATGGATATTTTTCTTACAAAAACGCATCGCTTCACTTCAGAAGGCCTTTATTAACCCCTGGAGTCGTATGGATTCCTGTTATGATGGATGGGGGCGCTTTTTTGGGCTTCAAAATCTCGAGCCCCGTTCACTGCCATTATAAAGCTTGGAAGAGTCAGGATATTTTTTAATATAACTCTGATTGTGTTCGTCTGAAAGAAGATAGTCATATACACATAGGACGGCTTGAGGGTGAGTAAATCATGGGATAATTTTCATTTTTGGGTGAACTATCCCTTTAAAGCTGCAGATAAAAAGAAAAAAAAAAAAAAAAAAACCCACATACCTCTTGGTTTCCAGCTTCATGCGCCCCAGCTCCATGCTGATCGATCGCTGAGCGCTCTGAGACTCATGGGAAACCGTTGAACTGAGTGTGCTGACCCCAGATGTGACCACAGTGTCGTCATGAAGAGCGACGGGCGCTCTGATGTCCTTCAGGCCAGCGTTTCCCTGAGGAACGGAGTCATCATCGATGTCCTCCTGCTCGGCGGGGTCGCTCTCTGACGCCAGCGTGAAGTGCGGCCGCAGTTCTGAGAGGAACATATACAAACAACAGATCACATGACCTGATCCTGGAGCCTCCGCCGCACCGCACAGACTGGAGACATCCAAAATGTGCAGTGCTGGGGCTGTTCACACTGTCAGTCCAAATCCCATCATTAGTGTATCTAAATTAATGACTGTCCACACCGAGTACTGGAATTGTGTGTCCCGTGGCGCTCTTTAGTTTTCCGGAATATCTGCATTGGTTTCTATGACGTTGCATAGGCAGGAATACGCCATAAACAACAACAACAACAACAACAACATGGAGGAGTTTGCAATAGAGATGTTTTTGTCTATTTACAACATGACAGTATAAAACTGAGTCTCCTGATGCAGAACCGAAGGAAGCTGGTATGAGTTTCTTTACTCCCTTTATTGCTGTCGTCTCTGCCGGTCTCTAATTACATGATATAATTTCCTCCTCGACCGACGCTTGCAACAACACAACCTTGTTTCCTATAACAGCATCTGACATAAGAAATGTGATTATAGCTCAAAATGGATTTGTAAAAAAAACAAAAAAAAACAAAAATGCATTTCATGTAATTTCTTGCTGTTCACACTTGATTAGTATGATCAGATATGCACAGAAACTGGATCTGGACTGACCGTCTGAACGAGGCTAATGACCAACAGCCAAGAAAAGGGATCGTTTTATAAAGAAACTCTGTTTACCAGGTACAAGTATGACGATGGCAGTCTGTACGGCCTTTCGAATGATGTTATCCAGGGCAAACATCCAGTGCGGCTTGATGTTGTGGTTCCGCAGGACTTTATTTACCTGCAGAAACATTATATCAACTTTAGAGTAAAAGTCACAAAAATTTGACCATCAGGAAAAGCCATTACTGAGCTTTTCAACATCAAATGGCATTCGCAACTCATTTTAATATTGTAACGAGGTGAAACAGAACTGATAATATGGCTCACCGCATCCTGGAAGCTGAAGAGCGCCACCTGCAGTTGGCTGATAGCTGTGCTGTCGAAGTCCAGCTCCAGTTTGAGCTGAGAGAGGGTGTTGGCAATTATTTTCCTGTCCGCCATCCTCACAAAGTCTCCCAGACTCGCCACCAGTGTGGAGATATGCTGATGCTTCAGTTTGGTCTCCTCAGACCCCTGTATCCAGACACAAATCACACGCACAAAAAGGGACACAAAATTAACTGTCACATGACAGATTTATTGTCATTCGCACAAGCGCACGAGAGCAGCGGGCCCAGGCCGGGTTCACCTGTGTCAGCGCCTCCAGCAGGTGAAGCACTATCTTCTCTCTGTCCTCGGTCAGGATTCGGTGTAAAGTCGCTCTCCTTTCGCTGTCTTTCTTCAGCATGAAGAACCCAGAGTCCTTCTCCTCTGGAGAGGGTGGTGCGCTGTGGTCCTCAAAGTTCTCCACAGGAATACTGCAACAACATGTTCAGCATTTACTGTAACATAATAAGGTATATTTAAGCTAAAATGAATCTCAATAGTCTCTGCTGACCTCAGGAAGAGTGAGCGATGACCTTTGACCTCTCTCTCGCTGTAGCACTTGATGCTGGGTTTGAAGTTGAAGGGGTTTGTGCAGAGCTCGTTGTCCGGCGAGACGGAGCCGTACTCGCTGCTGCTGCTCGTGTCCTCGACCACCACGGGAACGGGCAGAGAGATGCTGCGCAAATACTCTACAACACATGACCCGCAGAACATGACATCACAGACACGTGATCCTCTTCAAAACCACTGATGAAGACGTTCATTTGACCGCATCCCCGTATCCCTATATGGACCGCGAGCTACATAAAAGCAACTTTATGAAATATTTATTTTATGTTGATAATTAATTTCTATATACGACATTTCAATTTAGTAAATGTGTATTTATCAAAATGTTCCTTTTGGTTAAAGTGTCATTTTGTACATCGATTAACCTTATGTGAGAAAAAGAGTCAAATGAACATGACTAATTATGAATAATGACTACATTTACAGGATATTATCATCAAAGACAAAAGATAGGACTCACCAGTTCCTGGTGTAAGAGCTGAAAAAAAGAGAAAAAAAGAGAGATGAGAAGACATAATTCACAAAGAGAGAGAAAAGCTTTTTCCAGGATTGATAACTAGCACTTTCCACAATAAAAATAGGAAATAGGAACTGAAATGCACAAATCTGTACTGAAGTCTTCTGTTCCAGACGTATACCACATTATTATTATTGTTTATTATTTATTATTTCCGTAGTCTTATTTAAATGTTCCTCCTGTTCTCGTGTCAGATATAATACAGTATGTGTATGTATGTACCAAGAGCTCCTGAAAAACACAACAGATTCCTGGTGTTTTGCACACACTTGGAGAATAAAGCTCATTCTGATTCTGAAACCTTTTCTTTCTCCATCAAAGTGAAAGACGGGAGCTCGACCTAAAATGATCTGTCCGCCTCCGGAGGTCAATCAGCTACTGTACTTCACTCAACCCCTGCCGTGTGCTTTCAGTGAACAATAAACATGAAATGGGCATTATGAATGTAAATCGGTCAAATTCACTCAATCGACACGTTTACACTGGGTAACAGGGCTGAAAGTAACAAAAGTAAGGTAACAGATTCTGGCCTAGCTAGTTGGGACCAAATAATAATATATTAATTCTATTAATATAATATAATATAATTCAATCTTAATTTTGGTAATTAATTCTGTAATTTTGAAATTAATATTTCCTTGTTTTCCCATCAAGTTATCCAAATGATGCAACTTATTGGGTGTAACAATTTTAAGTAGGGTAACATTTTCTAATTAAGTTGTTACGGAGTTTGTTTTTTTATATAATATACAATGTACTTGTATGAAAATAGATCACTATTTTATTATTTTAATCGTTGATACAGTCAAATCCTCTGTGGTGGGACAGTCTAAAACTCAAAACGCCATTTTAAAGGAGTGGGTGAAGAAAGCTGATTTTTTCATGCCATGATGTATTTGTTTAATGTATAATGTACACATGACAGTTTTCATGGATTGTACCAGTTGAATTTAGTGCATGTAATGTCCATATGTCACACAGACACACCTGTGAAATTGTTGCTCTTCGATCGCTTTTTGCGTGATGTAACGGTGAGGAACTCGTGGGTGAGCAGATCGTTGGCCGTGGCTCGGCTGTCCGGATCAGGCTCAAAGCAGCGCAGGATAAACGCTTTGGCTTCAGAGGACATCGAGTCAGGAATCTCCGGATGGATTTTAAACATCCCGACCTACACAAATATACCAGCACAACCATAACGGAGCACTTCCAAAACTCTGTTATCTGCACGTTTCTCTAAGCCATGCAGAGTCGATTACAACGTTATTATAAATACATGATCTGTGTAAAAACCTGTTTAGTTTTCTTTTCTCCTGTTTTATATGGATATGAATCACTACTTACTGATAAACCTGTGCTGCAAATCAAATGCTTATTTTGACTGTTAAAAATGTTATTTTGTGAAATTGTACAAATTGTTCTAGAGTTCATCATAAAATAGTAATGAAAGGTTGATCACCCATTTATCATGTGACTTCATGCTGCAGATTCTTCCTAGAAGTTTTAAAACCATTTGAAAACTACTAAAGGCCAAACTGCATTCAAATAATTCATGTTTAACAAAATAAAAAACTAAAAGAAAACAGTGTGGAGTTTGTGTAAAATCCTTTGTGTTGAATGTACAACACGTTCAGCGATACTGACCTTGAACATCGCTGCCTGCGGTTCCCCCAGCTCATAGAAGGGCGGTTTCCCAGTGGCCATTTCTATAATGGTGCAGCCCAGGGACCAGATGTCTGCCGGCTTACCGTACCCACGCGGCCCTTTATCTATGATTTCAGGGGCCATGTACTGTAACGTACCTGAAATATACCACCAGCATGGAAAATATAAGCAATATTTACTGCTGCACCTTTATAAGATACTGTAAGACACTAATCAAAAGTCAGCAGACCAAATCACACGAAACTGTAACATCACGTTTCTGCCGATGAAAGAAACGGTCGTACCAGTGAAGGTTTCAGTGCAGGGGTTTATTCCAGCCAGACGTTTGGACGTCCCAAAGTCAGAGATCTTCAGAACGCCACTGTAGGTGTTTATCAAGACATTATCCCCCTGCGTGACGTGAAACAAATAATATAATAATCACTTTTCTCTGGCATTTCACAATCCTGTAGACATTTTAAGACAAACGGTTTATTACCTTAATGTCTCTGTGAACTATCTGGTTGTCATGCAGGTATTTGAGACCCTCCAGAATCTGTTTGGTGTAGAAGCCGATAGTCGGCTCGTTGTTTTTTAGAGGACCCCACTTTGACCTGAGCAATGCTGACAGACTGCCTGCGATTCACAGAAAAACACGTTCTTTCACATTCGAACGTTTGAATACTACAGATGAATGTGAAAGGTCTCACCTCCAGGCACCTGCTCCATGAAGATCTTGATGAAGCCGTTCTCGCTGATGGAGCCGAGGTACTGAACGATGTTCTTGTGCTTGAGGTGTTTGTGCAGGGCGATTTCTTCATGCAGAGGCTGCGAATATCTGCCGACACACAGACGTCACATCAGATCAACTGTTGCTGTGTGATCACATGCATTTTTACATCTGCTTAATCAAAAGCATGAATATTGCACATTAATTTATGTCATATATAAATGTATATTAATACAGAAGCTCGTGCAGAACATCCTGTCATTCTCCGCCCAATGACTCTGAGCTTCTCTTGCTATTGCCATTTCTTGTGAAATTGATATTTTTTTTTATTTAATATAATGTCATTGTGTGTTCATAGAATGATGTGCAGGGAAAATGGGACAAATTGCGTCTCATATTGATTCAATTTCCCAAAATTTCACACAATGTGTAACATCCCTGAATGAAGTTTAGTGTGTTATTTTTCATTTTCATTTTTAGTTAAAATAGAAATAAAGTTCACTAGGCTGTGCAATGAGAAATGTTCCTATAGTTACATTATTCAATAATGGTCAAAAAACAATATACTGCAATGACAGGCATTCCTATCCAAAAGGAATTGGATTTCCTCACCTACTGTCCCGTTCGGGAATCTCTTTGATGGCCAAGCGCACCTGGTTACTGAGGTCACGACCAGCATAGACGACTCCAAACGTGCCTTTACCCAGAACCACCCTCTCTCCATGCTCATCGTACTCATAATCATACTGCAGGCACACAGAAACACACAATTCACACGTGGTCTCATCTCCCTGTTGCCTAATACTATATGTAACAAATGTCTAGATTTCAAGATTATTATTTTACCTCTAAAGCCTCTGATTCACACTCGGTGTCTTCTGAGCCTTTCCAGGCCTCCTCAGTGAGAGCGTTTACTAGATCACAGAACCTACAAAACATCATCATCATCATCATCAAACATGACGCAGCAACAACAAGTCTAATTATTTTAAAGATGATCCTTTAAATACACAGATGAATACTGTGATTAACTTTTACATCTTCACAGTAGGGATACACGGATAACACAAATATTTAGAACAACACCTGCTAATAACAATAGTTTATGTCCCTGTTAGTGGTGGCACATGAAAGGCTGAAGAAACATCACATTTTGCAGCACGCTGTTGGTAAATTGGTCATTTTTTGGGATTTACTAAATGATGCACCTCATGTTTGCAGTTGCAATATAGACAACAAGTAAAAACCCAATATACAGTGCAGGCGACAAACCAAAACTAGAATGCACCCATTATAATGAGCATGGCAATATTTGTTGATATTAATGGGAGCATTTGCAAGAACGCAGACAGTGAATGAACTGCAGAGATCAAACAATAGCAAACTGCAAATCTTATTTTCACCACAGCTGGAGACATTTTATTCATTGCATGAGTCTGTATTCTCTTTTTCCTGACTCCTTCTGACTGACAGGAAATAATCGTCTGTTTTAAACAAGTCAATGTTCGATGTCCGCAGACTTTCAGCAGTAGACACAGTAATAGGTCTGTAGTTTCTAAAATATTTCTAGTAGACATTCAAATGTGCAATTTCTGTCTTTAGTTTGTCTATGAATAAATGAGGCATCGTCTATGGCATCGTAAGGAAGAATGAATGAAATGTGGGAAAAGAAGGAGTTTGCAAACGTGTATACATACGTTTTGCAGTGCAACTCTGTGCAGAAATAGATTTGAAAATCTTCTGCGTTGTTCACCACATACAGGAAACAGCTGCGCTCATCACATTTGGAGATGCTGAACGTGTTAAACAAAAACAAGTAAAAAAAAGTAAAGTAGAAAAAACAAACACTACATTTGACATACATACACACATAAATTTATACTGGATGCTGAGCAATACAGTGTCCTGCTGTTAAACTATAACATATAGTCACAGCTACAGCTGACCGTTGCACAACAGAGGTCACTCGTGTCATGTCAGGACTACATCTGCTAGTGGACGGACGTCACTTCATGAATGTTCTCACTGTTTGTTTAAGCTGGATTAGGGAAGACATCATTTACCTCACGCCTCGTACTGACGCTGCGCTGAAGTTCCACTCGTGGATCCCTTTATTCTGAGACAGAGATGTTTACTTAGAAACATGCAGCACTCATTAATTAAAATATTTTTCAAGTTTAATAACCACATCAGGCCATATCATGATCGCTGTTTTTCCATCGCCAAATTTAAGAACTAAAATGATAATTAAGACTTTTGTTATACAACTTAAGATGCTTAATAGATTTTGTGACCTTAAATTTGATTAAACTATATTTATTTTAAGGTTCAAGGACCCTGTAGATATAGAAAAATATTAGAATGACTAGAAGACGACTCTAGAAAGACTAACTATGATTTTAGACTGGACATAAAACACAATGGCTTTAACCAATGCTTGGATATTCAAATAACATATCAGTGCTTACATCAATACAGTAATGTTGAAGGATTTAGAGAATTAATAAAGTCAACAAATTAAAAAAGAAATTATGAATTTAAGAACAAATGGGTAAATTATTTATTACTTTGTCGTCAGAGGTCACGTGCCAGATGGATAACGTGTTTTCTTCCGCATCCTTGTTTATGGAGAGGTAAGATGGCTGGTACACTTTAGTGGGCTCCAATATCAACACCTGCTCACACCAAAAACAAGACACAATTACACTGATAACAGCCAATGCTTTACATGCCATTAATGCACAACAGTCTCGGGCTGTGTCTAACCAGCACACAAGAATATTGCGTACTGGACAAAATCGTAAATATTGCAACAGATATTGTAACAGATAATACAGTTTAGTCTGAATATTTACAACACATTCTGGGATTGTGTAATTAACATATAGGACACATGCTATCCGGTCTCAACTTTTGGCCAAAATGAATATAATAAGCATGCACTTTAGAAACAGGAATTTTCCAGGGTTTAAACAGTGCATGAAAACATGAACGCCACTTCTGCGTCTTAAATGGCTCGATCAAAATAAGAGTTTTTTGGTGTACATGTAAACGAAATGTGACAACGCAGTATATTGGTCGGTGTGTTAAGAGGATTCATACAGGAAAACGGACGGACGTCACATCCTTTTGGGTGGATTCCACCATAAAGTCCATCCAGAAGTCCACAAGCTCTTGTTTAGCGGCCTGTGGATCGGTGCTTGGCTTGGTAAAGTGCTTGTAGATGAGGATGGTCTCGACCAGGGAGCGTAGGTACCTGAAATACACACAAAGCACAAACAACTCAATGAATGAACCGTAAAAGACTACAACTGTGACTACATTCTTACATTTTCTGAAGCGCTTGCCTCTTCAAAACTGTTATTGTACATTGGCTCACTTTTCACACAGAATTCAATGGAGTGACAGTTTTGTTTCATTTGCCCATTTATTAATTGTCGGTGAAAATCAAAAGTATTAAAAACTTCAAAGCAAAACGAAAACGAAAATAAACGTTTTGACCAATGAATGACCTTTCCATGATTCTTCTAGTTGTTTATGATGTTTGGATGATTTTAAATCACTTTATAAAGATTGCAAGTATTTTAGTGATGAGCAACCAGGAAAATGTATGTAATATAGGTAATGTTATCATACTTACAGTACTATAGGTCATTTATTTCCTTCACTTTTTCATGACTTCAATAAAAAATGAAATAATTTCAATGTAAGATTTTAATAACATCCATGACCTGTTTAACTAGTTTAAAAATCCCTGAACACTGTTTTTTTTTTCCAATAATAATAGTGATGCCTTTGCAAAACACTAATAATGAATTGTTCATATTATTTTAAACGATGTGTGTAAAATGTGAATGCGTGCACATACCAAACGGGTGCTTTAATTTTGAAGAGTTTCTCGGAGGCCTGGATGACGCGTGTGTTGTCACAGGCGAGAATACTGGCCCCGAGAAAGAAACCCACATCCCAATAACTCTGTAATCTATCCAAACTGCCCTTCTTCCCCAGGAGACTGCTCAACTTCACACCTACAAAACACACGGTGCATATGTTACATACATACCCTGCAATATACTGACATATGAGATGCTAGTTAGACATGTGTGCAATCTATTTGAGAAAGGAGAGCGCTCTTTATTTATTAGCCAGTATCAGGAGAGGCGTCTTAGAAAATGCCAACATTAACTTACAATTTAATATTTGAATTATGCCACACTGTGTTTGCACAATTAGGAAAACAATATGTAGACTAATTTTGTAATTACAATAAAAATACTAAAAGTCGTAAAGACTAAAACATCTCTCAGATGTAATCCATAGCTCTACTGTGTCACATGATCCTTCAGAAATCATTCTAATGCACTTAAATTGGTGCTCAATCATTAATGATGGTTCTTATTATTATCAATGTCAAAAACAGTTTTTGCTGCTTAATATTTTTGAGGAAATCAAGAAAAATATTTTCAGGATACTTTGATGAATAGAAAGTTCAAGAATATTTGAAACATTATAAATGTCTTTACGGTCACTTTTGATCAATGTGTCCTTGATGAATAAAAGCACTACAATAATTTTTTTTTTAAATCTTACTGTTTGCACACAAATCTGAAGCAGCCGTTTTCAACATTGATAATCATCATAAATGTTTCTTGAGCAGCAAATCATCATATCAGAATGATTTCTGAAGGATCATGTGACACTGAAGACTGGAGTAATGATGCTGAAAATTCAGCTTTGATCACAGGAATAAATTACACTTTACTATATATTCACATAGAAAACAGCTGATTTAAATCATAATATTTCATAATAACACTGTTTTTACTGTAATTTTGATCAATTAAATGCAGCCTTGATGAGCAGAAAAGATTCCCTCTTAATTATTCCATACTTTTATAATATATACACTTGTGAATGGATTAGTGTAATTCTGAGGATTCATTGCAAATAAAAACAAAAAATTTTCATCCTCTCCACAATCGACTATGAATTCTGGTTTGGTAACATCCAAGAACACAGTCCTACTCCTAAAATGTTGTTGTTGTGGATCACTTTGTTTCACTTAGAAATATGTCACATTACTGAAGTAAAACAGGTTGTGAAGTAAAATGTCTTGTGAATGTCTTTCATGTTAAAGGTAAGGTAGGCAATCTTTGGAGGGGCTAGAAATAGCAAGCTAGCTTTGATCCCACCCTCTCTTCAGAGCCTCTCCAAAGCCACGCCTCCTTCAAAACACATGAACCAGAATTACCTCATGTCTAGAAGCACATAACATTACAATAATAATGAACGTAAACAAATTACAGCGCTCTGACCTGTACCACCTGACTGCTGCAGATTCATTCAGCTTGATAGTGTTGCCATAGAAACACATAATTCCGAGTCTGAGGACGTGACCGTCACGGTTGCCATCTCTTAATTTCCGTAATTACGACACGGTGTGAACGCAGCATAAACTCTGTGACTGACGTCTGTCTACAACTCTGCACAGCCTTACGGAACGTGCTGAGGTCATGTGATGATGTGTGATGTCTGTGTGATGTCATGTGATGTCTGTGTGATGACGTGATGTCATGTGATGTCTGTGTGATGTGATGACATGTGATGTCTGTGTGATGTGATGACATGTGATGTCTGTGTGATGTCATGTGATGTCTGTGATGTCATGTGATGATGTATGATGTCTGTGTGATGACGTGATGTCATGTGATGTCTGTGTGATGTCATGTGATGTCTGTGTGATGTCATGTGATGTCTGTGTGATGTCATGTGATGATGTGTGATGTCTGTGTGATGTCATGTGATGTCTGTGTGATGTCATGTGATGTCTGTGATGTCATGTGATGATGTATGTCTGTGTGATGACGTGATGTCATGTGATGTCTGTGATTACATGATGTCATGTGATGTCTGTGTGATGTCATGTGATGTCTGTGATGTCTGTGTGATGTCATGTGATGATGTGTGATGTCTGTGTGATGTCATGTGATGTCTGTGTGATGTCATGTGATGTCTGTGTGATGTCATGTGATGTCTGTGTGATGTCATGTGATGTCTGTGTGATGTCATGTGATGATGTCATGTGTGATGTCATGTGATGTCTGTGTGATGTCATGTGATGATGTGTGATGTCATGTGATGTCTGTGTGATGTCATGTGATGTCATGTGATGTCATGTGATGTTATGTGATGTCATGTGATGTCATGTGATGTCTGTGTGATGTCATGTGATGATGTGTGATGTCATGTGATGTCTGTGTGATGTCATGTGATGATGTGTGATGTCATGTGATGTCATGTGATGTCATGTGATGTCATGTGATGTCATGTGATGTTATGTGATGTCATGTGATGTCATGTGATGTCATGTGATGTCTGTGTGATGTCATGTGATGATGTGTGATGTCATGTGATGTCATGTGATGTCATGTGATGTCATGTGATGTTATGTGATGTCATGTGATGTCATGTGATGTCTGTGTGATGTCATGTGATGATGTGTGATGTCATGTGATGTCATGTGATGTCATGTGATGTTATGTGATGTCATGTGATGTCATGTGATGTCTGTGTGATGTCATGTGATGATGTGTGATGTCATGTGATGTCTGTGTGATGTCATGTGATGTCATGTGATGTCATGTGATGATGTGTGATGTCATGTGATGTCTGTGTGATGTCATGTGATGTCATGTGATGTCATGTGATGTTATGTGATGTCATGTGATGTCATGTGATGATGTGGGATGACATGTGATGATGTGTGATGTCATGTGATGTCTGTGTGATGTCATGTGATGTCTGTGTGATGTGATGACGTGATGTCTGTGATTACGTGATGTCATGTGATGTCTGTGATGTCTGTGGGATGACATGTGATGATGTGTGATGTCATGTGATGTCTGTGTGATGTGATGACATGTGATGTCTGTGATTACGTGATGTCATGTGATGTCATGTGATGTCATGTGATGTCATGTGATGTCTGTGTGATGTCATGTGATGTCATGTGATGTCATGTGATGTCTGTGGGATGACATGTGATGATGTGTGATGTCATGTGATGTCTGTGTGAGCAGGTGCACGGAGGTATGGAAATGCAAAGGTTGACAGGCAGGTAGGACGTCCTATGTCCGAATGCAATGATTGGACAAACATGTTCTATCAGGATATGAAAAGAGTTTCTACCAGTATAATAAAAAGTGTTTATAAACAAATTGCCTACCCTACCTTTAAGTAAAGTACTTTCTGACAGTGATCTTGCACAACCGCTATAATGTCACAATTTATTTCAATTCAAGAAATATCAGGCCAGTAGTACTTTCTATTATACCAGACATCATTGTTTAAAAGTTTGCTCAGCCGCTTCTGTAGGAGTGGTTGGCTGTACGCGGCTCATCCAAACAGTCAATCAACTCACCGACTTTACGCAGCTCAAAGGAGGAGTCGAACTGATGTCCTGCGGCCAATAGCAGCACTGCATAGTTAATGCCAGAGTGAAGCGTGGGCTCCGATTCAAAGCCTTTTCTAAACCTGACGATGGAGAGAAAGACAATGTCACTGCATGGATGTCTGTTACTGTGGCCACTTTGGTAACACTTTACATTAAGGTTCATTAGTTAATGTATAAACTAACATGAACTAACCATGAGCAATACATTTGTTACTGTATTTACTAATCTCTGTTAGTGTTAGTTAATGAAAATACAGTTGTTCATAGTTTGTTCATGTTAGTTCACAGTGCATTAACTAATGTTAACAAGATTTTAATAATGCATTAGTAAATATTGAAATTAACATTAACAAAGATTAATAAATGCTGTATAATAATAATAATAATAATAATAATAATAATAATAAGTGCAGTTCATTATTAGTTCACATTAACTAATGTAGTTAATGAACTAATTAATTAATTAATTAATGAACCTTATTGTAAAGTGTTGCCACCACTTTATAGGTGAAGCTCACAAAACCTGTCACAAGAAATAGTTAACGGTCCTACAAATAGATTTTCTTCAAGCAGGTTATAATTTTTATTTTGCTGTGAAATGTGACTCAAATGCTTTGGTGAGATTCTCCCTCATGTCCTCACCAGTGTATGCCTTGATCTCTGCTATCTGTGTCCATGAAATGAGAGTCCAGGAACATATCCTTATAGATTCGCCCGACCAGGCAATAAATATCAGATGCCACCTGCTCATCTGAGATCACCAATGGCAACATAATGTCCAGAGCCTTCTGTCTGTCTCCGGGCAGATTCCTCCTGCAGAGACACACCAAAAGAGACTGTGAAAAACAGAAATGACTGAGAAAAGGTTTTCAGGAAAGATTTTACATATTTCTCCTATCCAGGTGTAATACAGACGGTCAACAATAAGTAAGCCTTTTATTGGTTGATTTGACCAAAACCTGTAAAACACTCGGTTAGATTAGACAGCAACACTGACTCAACTACTGGCTCAAGTTTGGGACAGGACTCATCAAATATCTTATCAATGGATTTTAGGATTCAACTCTTGATCCTAAAATCCTTTTCAAAATGTACTCATATATTACTTCATGTCCTAACCAGGTGCAATGTCGTAATAAAACAAGTGATAAAACTGGATTGAAATTTGTCGTAACCAGCAGCGAATGCGGCAAACAACAGGACATTAAGTCTTTCTCTTGGATGTTATTTCTAAGCAGCTCATCTCATTCACTTCAGCGTATACTGTACGCTACCGTTCAGAAAGAAATGAATACATTTATTCAGCAAGGACACATTAACTTGATCAAAAGTGACAGTAAAGACATTTATGTTACAAAAGACATTTCAAATAAATCACTGATTCCTTTAAACGGTCTATTTATCAAACAAATTCTGAAAAAATGTCACAGTTTTCACAAAAATCCCTTGTGAAAAAGAAGTGCACTTAATTGTATTGAAAGTGTACTTTGTGTGTACTTAGTATACTTTTTAAAAAGTGCACTTGCAGATAATACAATATAATTAAAATTAAAGGCCACTTAAGTGTACTTAAATAGAATATACTTTAATGACAATATTTATTATCATGCTTAAGTGCACTTTTTAAAAATGCACTTTGTAATAATGTCTAATTAAGTTGTACTTAAATAAAGTACACTTTAATGACAATATTTATTATCATGCTTAAGTGCACTTTTTAAAAATGCACTTTGTAATAATGTCTAATTAAGTTGTACTTAAAGAAAGTACACTTAAATGACAATATTTACTAACACGCTTGAGTGCACTTTTTAAAAATACACTTTGTAATAATGTCTAATTAAGTTGTACTTAAATAAAGTACACTTTAATGACAATATTTATTAACACACTTGAGTGCACTTTTTAAAAATGCACTTTGTAATAATGTCAAATTAAGTTTTACTTAAAGAAAGTACACTTAAATGACAATATTTACTAACACGCTTGAGTGCACTTTTTAAAAATACACTTTGTAATAATGACTTATTAATTGTACTTACAGAAAGTAAACTTTAATGACAATGTTTATTAACACACTTGAATGCACTTTTTAAAAATGCACTTTGTAATAATGACTTATTAAGTTGTACTTAAAGAAAGTACACTTAAATGACAATATTTATTAACACTTTTTTAAAAATGCACTTTGTAATAATGACTTATTAAGTTGTACTTGAAGAAAGTACACTTTCATGACAATATTTCTAAACATGCTTAAGAGCACTTTTTAAAAATGCACTTAATTTTTACCTAATTATGACTTTATAGTGTTTTAAATAAGTAAACTTATTCTGATGTATTGACTTATATATTAAAGCACATGAAAAATAATTTATTTTAATTTCAACTTAAGTGTGTTGTCCAAGATGACATTTGTTAATGTATTTTAAATGTGCTTAGTCTTTAATAAATACTGTGTGCATTAATACACTTGAAATTTATTTTTCTGAATTTCAAAACACTTGCTTATACAGTGTATAATCCAGTACAACTTATTGTTGAAATTTTTATCACCAGCTCCTGCTCTAAACTCGACTAGTGTCAGTTTTCTACATAATATTTGACAATATTTTTATTTATTTATTTTTTTATTATTTTTTTTTTAACGGAGTGCTGTATTTGTGATACTTAATGCAACAGTGATGTACTTTACATATCTGTATAATACTTATAATATCATTGTTGTTATAAGTTGATTAAACCTATTTGATTGCAAGCAAAAGTTTAACAGATCTAAAAAATTAATTTGAATTCATATTCAGTTAAAATACATTTAATTTTAATCAGACTAAACTATAAAATAATTGAATTTCAGTTAGGTGAATGAGTCAAGTTCTGTAAACTTACAGTCTAATTACAACAATGAATTAGAAAAACTTCAACTTGAACAAATTTAATCATGCGCATGCGCCACAATACTACGTCATGACGGCGCATTACTTCACCAGAGTTTGAAAAATGCACCTTCAGCCATCTTTCTGTGATCGCGATGCGTGAGGAAACTTTGCTGATCAAAGAAGAAAACAAAGGAGCGCACGTTTGGATGACTACAGATGAGACGTTATGTATTACAAATAAAGAAGCAAGTAAGTATCTTGATATTGATATATGCTCTCTTCATTTTTATTTTTTCACCGGAACATAGCAGTTCTTATGAGTGTAACTTATTTAGTTTAATCGCAATATGGAGGTGAATTAATCATGTTTCCTGTAATTTATTTATGATTGCATTATAATAATTTCTTATACAATATGAACGTGGTCGCGTGTGTGGGCGTGTTCAAAGAATTTGGCTGCTGAAAATATATTTTAATTGAACTCTGACTTTTTAAATCATTTTAAATGACTTTAAGTTAAATTTGCAGAACTAAATTCAAAGATCTGATCTTGCAACATTTAAAGACAATTATATACATTTAATCGCTATTATAACCACCAGTAATGCTTATAATCTATTTTTCTTTTTGCATTTGAAAAGTTAGTTGTTCAATTACTGTTTGTGTTTGTAATATGTAATATTTTTGTGCTTATCTGTTGTTTTATATATTCATTTTGTAGGATCAGTACAGATTTGTTATTGGAGATACAGTGCAAGCTGTGTGGAATCAAAGACCCATATTGATGAGGTGATGTTCCATGTTTTTCCATTAATTCAGCCACCCTGATCACACACTACAAGCTAAAACACTGCCATCAACTGTCCTTATGGCTTTTAAATGCTTTGAATCTTTTCTGTTTGCAAGTAATAAATTCTCACCTGTGCACTTACAAATCCCCATCTAATCATTATATATTTATATTTACATATAATGATATTATTATAATTATTTTCAAAGCAAAACCCCTCAATTTGCTTTGGCCTTGGGTTATTTATCTATATTTGTGTAATTGATAAAGTTATGTTTAATTCCTTGTAAAGTAGGAATAAAAATGTTTATAAAAATGTTCTCTATTTTGAAAGGCCAGTGTCAGTGAAGATGGTGTGGTCACTGGAATCCTGGTGTTTGTGGGAAATGTGAAGGAGCTTCTCCCAGGATTCTACTACAGTGTTGTCCTGATGACTGAGGTAATTCATCTTGGGTGATGCAGTTGCGGTCAAAAGTTTACTTACACCTTGCAGAATAAACTGCTTCATCAGGGAAGTACTAAATAAAGAAACAAATACAATGCTAATTTGTATGATTTGTTTGTTTTATAATAAAGTTATGATTATGTAAACTTTAGAATTACATAATCATATTTCTACTCTAAATTGTTTTTTGAAATATAAACATTTAAATTGTAGCTGTCATAAATTATGTATTCAAACATTAAATACATAAATTAATTATAAAAAAAAATATTTAAAATAAAATTATAATGAATATGTAACGTGGTGCATATAATTAGCAGAATGCTCCTCTCTATAGTTGACTAATGAGTTTATGGTGAATATGATTTTTCTGAAGTAAATGTGATGTTACGTGACATTGTTGACGTCTTTCCACGCGTTGAAACACTGATTGAGCGATTAAATGTGACAACTTATGGGTCAGTTGTACTGTATGTTGTAACACACCTTCAGATGTTCATTCATATTTATTTCACACTGTAACTGGTATTAAAGTGGAGGAAATTATCAGTACACAGTAAACATCTTGGCCACAGGCTTCAATCACTATCAGCAACTCTTTGCCTTTAGGGAATACCAAATGGGTTTTTATTATTTTCAAACCTACAAAGGTGGATATAAACTTTGGAGTTCTGTATATATATCTATATCTATTGATTTCATTTGATTGAACCAATTATAATAATGGACTGACTCTTACTTCTTTTTTGTTTTTTTTTCCTCCAGGTATTTTTTTTTTTTTACTTTCTTGCCTCTTTGGAACATGTTCATTTATGCATACTATGTAGAGGTGGTTCGCAGCTTCATGGACATTTAAGGTTTTCTGCCGATGAAGAGCTTCTGGGACATTGACATAAACAGCACTTTTTCATACAACTTAAAAAAAGGTGGTGACAGACAATTTTGGTTTTCTTGTTTTTGTGGCTTTGGAATTCATTGTTTTTTTGTTTGTTTTGTTTTTTCTTTTCAAAATTACATTCACTGTAATGCTGGAGTAAGATTTTAGAAGAAACCTTTTTGTCCTGTTTAATGTTTGAGCTAGTAAGGGTTGCAGAGCTTTTAAGTAACAAGGTTTACAAAAGCTAACACTTTACAAAAGGTCTCGCTTGTTAACATCAATTAATATATTAGACAACATTATCTAACTATGTGCATTGACTTTTTTTTTTACAGTATTTATCAATATTTGTTAACATTAGGCAATAAAAAAAAATTTTTCTCAAGTTAATAAAATGTATAGTTATTGTTCATGTTAGTTTACAGTGCATTATCTATTAACATATGCAACTTTTGATTTTAATAATGCATACGTAATATTAACTAGGATTTATAAATGCTTAAAGTATTTTTCATTCATAGTTCATGTTAACTAAAGTAGTTAACTAATAGAAAATTATTGTACAGTGTTACCCAAAGTTTTGAATCTTTTCTTTTCTTTACATTTTGTTTGTATTAATTCATGGGTGTTATCTTATTTATCATCTTATACAGAATGATTTTATCTGAAAATGTAAAAATGCAGAAAGATTGTGATGGTAGGTTTAGGTACCTTTGTATGTGATGGAGAAAATTATAGTGCATATAAGCCTCACTGTCCTCCAGACTCTTTCTAAATGAGAGTTAAAGTGTTGTAATTGTTTGTGATTGTGTATAGTGTTTCTTGGGTTTTTCTTGTGCATCAACAAAAAGGTTTTTGTGCATTTGTTTTAGAGATTATTTTGTTAGTAAATGTAGAGGGTTTCAATTTGCATTTGTGTTGATTGTAATATTTTGAAATATACTAAATTGTAACTTCATTATTATATGTACAAAAAATGTAATTACAAATGTATTAAATTATATAATAGTGTACATGTAAATTACATTAAAGTATATTTAAGTTCGCATTAATTGCTTGTCAGTACATTCGGAAGTATACTTTTACCATATTTTGAAGTACATAAAAAATTGTATTAAAGTCCTACTTAAGTGCTTTAAAAAAAATCACTCAGAAGTTCAACTTATTGCATTTAATATGAACTTAATCTGTGATATATTTGAAATTAATTACAAATAGAATGCACTTAAGCGGCTGAAAACATTACATTTAATTCACACTTAAGTGTATTGATAACTGATATTAAAATATATTTTAGTTCACATTAATTGCTTGTTAGTACATTGGGCAGTGCACTTTAACTATATTTTAAAGGTACTAGAAGCAATTACGAAGGTTGTCATAAAGTTGTATTAAAGTACCACTTAAGTTGTTCAAAAAAAATCACTCTTAAGTTCAACTTATTGCATTTAATATGAACTTAATATGTGATATATTTGAAATTAAGTACAGATATAATGCACTTAAGCGATGAAAACATTACATTTAATTCACACTTAAGTGTGTTCTTTTAAAGTATATTATTTTTGCAATAAGTACACTTTATAAAAGTATACTAAAGTGCACTTTTTTTTCACAAGGGATATGAATCAGCACAACTGATTTCAACACTGATAATTATCAAAAATTTTTCCCCAAACTTTTTAACTGTAGTGTATTAAACATCTAATAAATCAAGCTGTAATTATGTGGTGAACGTTCATTTAAACTTTCAGTGTGAAGAGAAATTAATTCTGTAAACTTCACGTTTTCACCTAGTTAGGGCACATTAAGATGCTCAGTCTCACCTGTTCAGGGCAAAGGCATAGTGGAACTTTATATGAGGATGAGCCACGGGGTCAAAGGTCGGTAGCTTTTCCAGTGTTTCAACTAACTTCACAATGGATTCGTAATCCTACAGACAGACAAATAACCACAAAACAGAAAAGAAACAGTTTAAAAAAAAAAAAAAAAATCAATATTTATTATACAATATTACAAACTGTGAGGATTCAGAACGCAAAGCTGCGCTGGTAATGAAACATAACTATGGCTGAAAGAAAGAAAAAATATTGAACAATAAATAAACAACAGATCCAATGTTTTCCCGTAAGCCTGTTTTATTATATTACCCTCATTTTTACTACACATGAAAAATGAAATGAGAAAAAATCTAAATGAATAATTCATTCATTCAATTTTATTCTAAACCTTTAGTAAATAATTAAAAACAATGTTCAGAGACAAAGGTTCTGGCATATGAAGTTTATTTTCTTCATACTTCATTCAAATGAAATATTCATGATATTCTCCAGAGTTGGAGTCGGAACAAACTGCACATGTCAGTAATCATCACAAAAACAAACAGTAAGTCATGATGTTTGATTCATGAACAAACCGTTCTTCTGATCCGTTTATGTTAGAAAATTGGACTGAACAATTCATAAATCAGCCTTTTGGTCATGCCTAATTATTAAGACCATCATGACGTCTGGTGATAAAGTAAAAGAACCAATGAATCACGCTGAAACATGAACAACTCATTTAAACTCTTCAAAAGAACTGGATCGCCATAGTAAGTCAAACTTCCCAATACTAAAAGCTGCAAAAACCTTAATGATTATAACATCATAATTATATGACCGCCCACATTTTTACATCAACACCTACAAATATTTTGTAACATGACCCAACCATGATGAACAGTGTTGGCACGCAGAGGTTAGCCAAACATTAAAGAGGTATTTGAGACGTATATGAATGTACTTATTAGTACATTAAAAACACCACCTGTTTAATTTTGAGGCTCAAAGAGACGGTGGAAAATGGTAATGAAATTAAAGAAACAATGACTAACACTGTAAGTGGACATGAGGGAAAATGCTATGAAAGTGTAGATAAGAGGAGTTGAAGGTTACGAAACTACGTAAAACTACGGTCATTTATCATACTTCTAAAGTGACTTACTGCCAAGGTGTGTCAGAGTTATAGCAGAGCATTTATGACTTCCTGTTCTCTTATTAATTTTTAACAGCACAGGCACTAACAGTCCCAACAATATTAGGATCCTCTCATTGAACACATTAATAATTCTGTACTGCACTGATCTGAATACTCCAACATCGCAAAACGACAGTCCTTTTATTGTTCAACATTTTGCTAGCCGATTAATAACATTTTTGTCTTGTTGAAATTGTCTGCCTTGATTCGTCAGCAGCGAGCGTAAAGCTCCGGGACACGCCAATCTCTTCCCACATTACAGTCAAACTCCAGCTCTGCGCCTCACCTCGATGTCATCAGGGGAAATCCACGGGAACAACTTTTCCTGGGCGTTTCAGGAACTAACGTTATTTGACATTTATAATATTTTATGAGTTATATTATGCAGAGCAAATCAGGCTAACATTTAAGGAAATGGACCCTTACCATCACGATCACAGAATAATAGAATATCCAGGTTCAATACAAGTTTAGCTTAGTGGACACTGGACAGAGTCTGTGTAATAATTAAATAATTAATAACTAAAAATAATCATTCATACTTGAAAAAAATGAACAAACAGCGAGTTCACAGCAGTACACTAACAGTGGAATATAATATCTGGGACATGCAAGACATTCTGGAAGTTATAAAGCAGAAAAGGGCATTTTTGTTAAAGCGTCCACTTTTCAGAATAAAAAAAAGAGTTTGAGATGTAAAGATAGTGGTTTAAATTTATGACCACTGGAGGGACTGAGGCAGATGAACCTCTAGTGATTCCTCTGGGTGGAGTATGATCCAAGCAAACAGTGTTTATGGACACGTGTCCTCGCACACATCACGCATCATTTACCATCTTTACATGGCCATGACAGGAGCTGAAATATTGGATATAGTTTTGAACGAAGCAAACAATCACACTAGTCTCATAATGATACTCTTAATGATTGTGTTTTGTGGTGATACTTTAGAAAAGTGTGCATTTTAGTGTTTATCGCGGCACAATGCCGTGCCCCAAAGACTTTATTGCACACCTGATTTTGGTTTGTTCTGCAAACTGAGACACAAGTAAAAATATGTTTTGTAGAAATAAAACAGCATGTGACACATGCTACAAATAAAAAGTGTGCCATTTCTGTGCTACGAGTGTCACCAAACAGAATTACAAAAATAATGACCATTGGTCTTTTCAGGAGAACTGATGGCTTATGGCTGTGTCTGCATAATGAGCAAGGTATCGCAAGATCTGAGAAATTACACGCTCAGATCCGTCAATCTCTGTACGCTCAACCTATAGCAAGAGTTTGGGGCGTGGCTACTGCAGCAGGCGGAGCCAGAGGGTGTTTTAGTTGGTGTTTGGCCATGGCTAATGTGTTATATGGGGAAAAAAGGGCAGAAGTGCAAGCCAAAAAAACCTTCGAAGATCAAACAGCTCATGAACACGTCAGCAAACAGGGCATTGCAATGGACATTATCATGCACCCATTCAGAAAGACAAATGTACCAGTTTATAATGTTTACATTGATGTGTCCAGTCTAAACCGCCTCAAACAGTTGTGTGGTACTTACCCATGATGCATAGCTCAGCTAAAACTACTCCTAATATGCTGGATTTTTTATTGAAAGTGGCCTACTTTCATGTGTTGAGACACGACTTCACAAGCACGAGTAAAAGCAGCATTTGTGATGTTTGAGTTTGGGGAGGCACGGCATACGAAAGGGGCAACGGTGTTCGAAAACATGCTTCATTTGTGTAATTCCTCCAGGTGCCACAAGTGTTGCAGAAACTACATACTAATAGTAATCAGAATTGTGATGAGTAATATTACGACTATTTTGCAGTCAATGTGAATAACAACCAAAGGTTCATGTGATGCAGTCACCTGAATATCTCTGTATGAAAGAAGGAGGTTGATGACGACATCGGCTGAAAGACACTCCACATTATCGAGCCGCTGCTGGATCCGTCTGAGCTCTGCCGCTAGTTCTGCTCCGGTGTAAAGCTCACGCGCTTTACGGATCTCGTTCAGAACCGTCTCACGGAAGTACTGACTAAACAAGCACACAAAAGACAATAAGTTACTGAACGAAATGTAGAACGAAAATCTGAAATAAAATTGCATACGCAGAAGGGTTAACGTTGTTTACACTGAGGACAAAAAAAATTCAAGAACAATATTTCAATGCCAAAGTCTATTAGGATGGACAGCTGGTACGACATATGCTGTAACTTAAACAAAAAACTTAACTTAAAAAAAAAAAAAAAACTTCTTATTCCTATCCTTTCACTTCCTCTAATCCCTCTCTATTGTAGCTCATGATAATCTGAGCACTTCTTGTCTATTTGCCTCGTCATGACGATGTGCTCGCTTGTAAGTCGCTTTGGATAAAAGCGTCTGCCAAATGAATAAATGTAAATAAATGTAACTACACCATCTGGGCCCATGAAGCACTGTGTCGAATCAACACCTGGCTGATGACCTGAATGAGTTTTATCGCAGATTTTTCCATGCATGTGTAATAGGTACATGTATTCGTCCGAAACCATCACGGTACAGATGGTTCAATGCATGCCATCAGGCGACTCTGACATTTACAGTATAAAACACCCAAAGCACAGTCATGGTACATTCAGCCATAAAGACAACAGCATTACTGGTTTAATGAGCAGTGAGATATAGAGGAGAAAGGGTTAGTGAGCTCTCACCAGGTGTTGGTCTTGCAGCCGGTGAGCAGCTGCGTGAGTCGGTCCAGCAGCGGCATACAGATGGGCCCCAGCAGGGCCTCGAAGCTGGGCTGCATCAGCTCGCTCAGACCCTTCATCAGACTGCTCTCGCAGCAGTACACCTTATTCTGAGGCGTCACCATGTACGGGATGAACGTGTAATTAGCGGTGCATGTCTGGAAAAAGAACAAATGGGAAGCAGTGGAATATAGTTAATATCTACAGTGAACATGAGCATAAGTCATGCCCCAAACATCACAGGTCTTGTCTGGGCTGTGGACAGCAGGGGACACAACTTCCAACAGATATCCATTACTTTTTAATTCATTTTACAAAAGAATAACTTGCTCTGCTCCCAACCACTAAAATATGTCACACTGATCACACTGCAAAAAACTTCCTCAGTTTTCCAGTACAACTGTATAAAGATTCTTACATCAAGATGCTTTTACTGGAGACACAAAATGACATAAAATATGAAATCTTGTTTTCTGTGAAAGTGATCACAATGAAGTGACTCAACTTTGTTAATTTTGCATTTGCATGTCAAGTAAATGAATCTTGATTTAAGGATGTTTAGACTGAAATGCAGGACAGAAATATTGAGAAAGATATACATTTTTTTGCAACGCGTGCAACATTTAATGCCACAGCTTTCTACTTTTGTGTAAAGGCAAATTATGACTTTTAAGACCCCCAGTAACCCAGTACAGGTCAGGGGTTTCCATGCAATTAATGGGGACTTCAAGCTTCAAAAACAGTGACTCATTCACTGTAATCACCGTAGGCCATGTGATTTACAGGGTAGAAGTAGAGAAAAATCACTTAATCTTCAGCGGCTTCTGGAGGCTTGGAGTATAGCATGCAAGTAATAATGACTGCTTTTTTCATACTAAATTGGTGTTTGTTTGGTTTGTCATTTTAAAGCTTGACAGCCCCAGTCCACAATCATTATGCTCAAAAGAACAACAATGATATTCTTTAAAAATTCACCTTCTGTGGTCTATGAAAAAGAGTCATGGTTTGGAACAACTCGGCAATAGTGTTTCACTTCTGCAAGCTAAACTGGATTGTTTTGAAGCCCACATGAATTGTACTCCAGATCACCATTTCACACCCAAGTTCAGAAACCACTTTATAACCAACAAAGCGATGTATAGAGAGGTGTAGGTGTAGAGGGAGGTTCAAAGAGTCTCCCTTGATTGTGAAACACTTCTATTATTATTTTCGCCTTTTTTACATTTTGGTGAAACTTAATTGCATTTATGTTTTGAAATGTATGCATTATATTTAATTTTATTTGACACTTTGCTAAGTTTTCTGGGTCCCCTGTACAGTCTACTGTATTTCTCTAGTCTACCACAATCCCCTGTCGGTCCCTCACAAATCTTTAGGCCCTTAACGATTCTGTTGGCTGAAAGAACTGACAACATTGCAACTTGTTGCAAAAGTCTCAATTAACCAACAAAATACATCAATAATCTCTGTCAAATTGCATATCACCTCAAACTGGGGTCCATTATAACACTATTTTTTTTCCAAAGCATTAAATGGGTCTTTAT
Source organism: Megalobrama amblycephala (assembly GCF_018812025.1). Lineage (NCBI taxonomy): Eukaryota > Metazoa > Chordata > Actinopteri > Cypriniformes > Xenocyprididae > Megalobrama > Megalobrama amblycephala. The sequence goes on along the minus strand of NC_063054.1, from coordinate 32,491 downwards.
ACTTGAAAATATATAACTGCCTTTTAAATTTTAGGGTCGGGTCACTCGCATGAGGAAGGCATCTAACAGATTGAAAACTCCTGACCTATAACATGAAATAACCAAAGCTGAAAATTATCAAAGTAAACTTTTTTTTTTCTTTTTTTATGCTTTCAGGTTTGCAATCAAACCGATTAGCCTACACGAGTCTACAACAGCACAGACGCAAAGAGTCTGAACTTTCTGTTTGAAAATGGCAGCAAATAAGCATGAGTCAGAGAGTGAGTGAAGGTTAAGACACTTACCATATTCTTCTGACATATCACGTCCTGTACGAGAAAAACATCAGACATGAATGAATTCAGGTTGTGCACATGGCCAGCTCTCTTTTTGGCTCAGTTTGATCACAAACAACCTAAAAATACACTGTTCTGAATATTTTTGATTAACCGTGTGTGTGTGTGTGTGTGTGTGTGTGTGTGTGTGTGTGTGTGTGTGTGTGTGTGTGTGTGTGTGTGTGTGTGTGTGTGTGTGTGTGTGTGTATGCACACTCTGAGTATACAACATGCTTTCATTTCCAGTGACAATGAAATGAACGTGATGACTCGGATTCAACGCTTTATTCTTCACACATTATTTCATTGAACTGTTAAAAGCACAATGTCATTTTCTCCTATTTTAGTTTAATATGCAAAAACAAAGAAAGCCAATGCTTGGTTGACATACAACGGAGCATACTGCTGTTTGAAATGCTTATCGATGCATATTGTGTAATGTTTCCTGAAATAACAAGTATAGAGTACAATATGAAGTATGAATTAAGTAATGTGCTTAAGCTCCTTTCTGAACATCTGTGTGTGTTCACCAAGCACCATCCTCCACGAAATTCTGCCTAGTAATAAACTCACTGCATTAAAGAGCTCATCTAAATATATCTCACATTATGCAATTTACTCCCCACTCACCTGGCATAATTCCATTTAGTAATGTAAAATAATAATAGAGGTGTCTGACCTTGCCGGGAGGATCTCCATGACAATAATGCCTGCCTACTGTAATTCACTGTGGCAATAAAACCTACACTGTGATTAAATGGTTGGATGTCTAAGTGATACGCTGCAAATAATGGGAGTTGTGTTAATAATTTGTGTCCATCCAATAAATGAGTGAGCACCTTTTTCCTCACAAGATCATGAGGATTTATCCTACTAGCCCAACACATCTTTTAATTAGAATGTGTGTAAGTTTACATTACAATAAATGTATTTGCAACACACCATGATGCAGTTGCTCACTGTTATTTGCTAATTAAGACAAGCTCCATCAACATACCATCAACCAATCAGACTTTAGGGTTCAGTTTAAGACTAGAAGAAGTTTCAAGCAAATTTCTTATCAAGCTATTATTTCTTTCTGACCATTCCCCGACTCCATCAGTTTGTTCCTCAGCCCAAATGGTTGAATGATGTGCAAAGAACATTTTTGGATCAATATCAGAGATTTTTGAGTGTTGTTCTTGCTGTTGCATTATGAAGAATAAAGCAGCATTTTAGAGGCATCATTCCTCCTCACAACATTTCACAAAAGTGCTCTTCATTTCTTAAGGCACAGGTTGTGTTTGGGACAGGATTAGAATATTTGTTCTTTTGGAATGTTGTTGCTGATCCAGGAAAATTTCCTACTTGGCAAAAATCACTTTCACCTAATGCAGTAATACACTCAGACCAGTCAGAGGTGTGGCTGAACGCATGTTTTTCATTATCTGAATTAACTTTTGTTTTAAAGGCATATGTTAAATGTTTACATTTAGTTTGCAGACAAATATAAACATATTACTTAACAAATTACATTTTTTTAAAAATACAAAAATGTATTTAAAAATCGTAGAAAGTGGACAGCGCAGGAAAGAATCAACACATTTTTAGCATACATTTCAACTCTTTCGATACTTTTCATGCCAGAATGAAGCAGTGCCCAGAGCGAGCAGAGCTGGAATATGTGTCTGGAATCTAGAAAAAGACTGAACTTTAAACAGTTTTTTAGTGATCACTACATGCTTCTGTGTGTGTTATTTCATAGTTTTCATAACTTTACTATGATTCTAAAATGTGGAAAATAGTCGTAACAAAGACTACTCATGCTTTATATCTCTAAACTTCAGACCAGAAGAATATATGAAAGTAAGGTGCTGAAAAAATGACCCTTTAATTTTCAATTTGATGCACATTTGACTCTCGTGTCACTGAGATAAAAGAGCTTCTGACCTGAAGAGACTGCAGCGAGTCTGAGTTGAGGTCACAGTAAAGGATGATGTTGTTGACCATGCTGAAACTCTCTCTCACACCCAAGTGATAGAAGAGAGAGGGCTGTCGAAACGCATCCGTCATTTCAACTACTGCAATATCTGTGAACACAGAGAGACGCTTTAACTCAGACTAGATAGATAGATACACAGACAGATAGATAGATAGATAGATAGATAGTGGTTTACTGAGTGTTTGTGTGTGGTTTGTTTTCTATCGGGCCTGTCCCTACAGTTGAGATCAGTGCCCTACACGCTTCATTTAAATATCAGCAGGAAGTCGGTTCCTCTGTTTGCATGCATCTGTGCCGGAGCTGTTGTTTCAGTTAACCCAAAGGAAACAGACATGATGAAAGCGAGCAGAGCAACATACATTCCCCGAGGACAAAGACATGCAGAGTGTATGAACATCCCGAGATTTGTGTCCGTGCGTCTTTATATTCAAATGAACCTTAACAGCGAAAAATGTTTGATGCAATTGTTGCTATAAAGTTTTATCAAAATTCAATATGCAAATCCATTTACATACATCAATCAAAACAGAGGATATGATGATAATTTAGGCCAGTCTGGAAACACAGGAATTTATGAGTCTACCAGGGAAACAAAATTGTGTTTAAAAGGAACTGGGTCGACATTACAAAAACTTTTGACGAGTTTTGCCAGGTTCATGGAATCAGATCTTTGAGATCTTCACACTTCTGCAGTAACTAGAGATCCACAAGCAGAACTGTGTATAATGCCTCTGAAATAAGTGCGTTCTTCTTTTGCACAGCTAGTGATTCTCAAAAAGACTTGTGACAAACAAACGTTCAGTTTTTCAGAGTTGTTCCACTGGATCGACCGATACAGGCGTTTCAGTCGTAACGTGAATATCGATATCTAGAGAGCAGGTTGGCCTGTGGCAGATATATAGATATTACAACTCGATTCATTCAGACTGTTTCCCAAAGCTGGCAGAACTATTAAAAATGCTCAGCGGACAGAGAGACACACTTCTGTTAATTGACCAAGAGGACAATCTTAAAATGGCTACATATCAGTAGATCTTCACAAATAATTTTCTGAAGTTATACAATTTTTCAATGCTGCATACTATTAAATAAATAAAGTAATATTAAAGGGATGTGTACAACGATGCTTATAATCAACTAATGCAATATTAGTCAGCTAATAATTCATGTTTCGAGAGTTGCTAATGCAAATTAATGAATTGATTTGATAAATCATGCAGGTTGTGTAAAAGTTATGCAGGTGTATTCAATTATACTTCGCCACTGGTATAACAGAAACAAGAGACAAGAGCTGGTCATCCATTTAATATTTGTTTGTTTTTTGCTCCTTCCATATCTTGTTTCTGACTTTTTTTCGTTGTTGTTGTTCATCCAAAAATGAAAACTCTGTCATTTACTCACACGTCATTCCTTTCCTCCGTACCACGCGAAACAGAAACCACAGCCTCAGTCATCACCCACATGCAATTTATGGAAAACAGATCTGCACGATTAATCTTTAAAGGATTTCCGATCTTGATTCAAACACCCTCATTCCTTAATGACAACGATTCGGCTCTGTCTATTATACCTTTGACAAAGTCTCACCAGAACACTGTCACCTGACCCAGAGAGAGCAGGGGTCATGTGTAGGCATGAAGCAGCTTCACTCACAGTATCATTATTTCTGTGTTGCAAATATTCATATTATCACACAAGTACTGGATAAAAGTATATACACTGATGTCTAAGGAAATTATCAAAACAGAGCAAATCACCATTCGAAAATAACACGCTTCAAATAAAGATTGTATTGATTATATCATTACACCAGTAGGTGGCGACAAGAGACTGTTAACATGTGTTTGTCACTGAGTCATTCATTCAAATGATTCGTTCAAACACAGATTCATCCAGTAATGAAGTCTTTATGAGTGAGTCATTGAATCATTCATTCAAACCAATTTTTTTTAAATAATTCATTCAAATTAAATAAACATTTTAAACAGACTGCAGCAATTAATGTTGCATCAGAACCTCTGGTAAATTACATGTTATTTTGTTTAGTTGTCTGTTCAGAACCGTGGGAGAATCTTGATCGCTATTTGAATCATTTATCTAGAACAAGAAGTCAAAGGTTATCGAGGCTGTCAGAACATCGCCTTTTATATTCTATGGGAAAAGAAAGCCATACAGGTTTGAAACCAATGACAATGATGATAATTTCCAGCTGTGAATACAGGATCTAGCATTCCAGTACACACACAGAAATCTGTCTCAGCTTTCACACATGGAAATGTAGTTAAAATTGTCCCACATAAATCTGTCAGAGTTTTTCTGGTGTAGTCTGCCGCACTACTTTGGTTCTCTCTGCGCAGAACTAAATCTGTTCTAAAAAGACACCTTCATATCAAAGTAACGTACAGTAAAGAGCACAAATCTTATTAACGGGAAATGCCACAACAGGTAGAGATGGGCCGGTATTGCTAACCAGTCATCAAACAAATGGCTTGTTGAAAAAAGAGACGATTCTCAAATGATTAATGCAAATACAGCTATGTGAGGCTTTATGTGGTTAACAAACGCACACATAGCAACAACAATGATCCTCTTATCCTGTTGCTAACTAACGCAGAGCCATGATCAAGACCTAAACACAAGAACAACAAGCAAACAGTATTTATTAGCAAGAATGCAAGTTTTTTTTTTTTTTACGTTAAATGAAATTAATGTGAAACTTTAAAGTACATGACTGTTACAGACAAAGCTTTGAGCGAACTTGAGTGTTATAGCTTTTCTGAGTTACTGAGACTTTGTTCCAACAAAGAGGATCAATGTTGCTCCTGGACAGGCAGAAACCAATCATGCTGAAACACCAGAGCGTATTGGCCGGACCGGACTATTGAATCCAAGGGTTGTTATAGAGTCTGGATTATAAACGACACTGTGAGGGGTGGAAGTATGGTCCATGTAATACCTGAAAGCTGGAGTGTGTAACTTCACTAGTGGCACCAAACACAACTAATGCTCAGCCATAGGCGCCGCTTTGACTGTTAGGATGAGCAGGTAGTTCCTGTTATTCTAGATTATATAGTTCTTATAGCACCGCAATTCCACCAGTTAATTGTTAAGGCCTACATGGTTGAATTAACACATTAATACAGAGTAAATAGTTCACCCATTGGCCATTTCTAATCTTCATATGAAAAGTGTTTTTCAGGCATTTTTTGTCTAATGTAAAATTGCAGAAAAACTTTTCAACATTTCTTCAGCTGAACGCTTGCATCATTTTTTCTTAGAACGCTAAAACAGTACAAAACAGCATCCACCGTAGCGTTCAGTAAATGCTGATGTCTAATAGTTATCCATGTATTGTTGTGCAGGTTAACACAAATGCATGTTATTACTGTAGCCAGATGACCTTCCTATTGAAGTCACAAAAGAACAGATTTTTTTTTTTTTTACTTCTGTAGTGTAATTTTGTCATTTCAACTAATATTTTTAAATCTTGCCTGGATGAATCTTGTATAACTGAAATCAAGTTGAAATTTGTTAAATTATTTTTGATGAGTTTAAGTAATGGAAGTATGCTGTCATGACTTAGTGATCATATCTTTTTTTTATTGTCTATTTCTTTTATATAAATGTATAAAATATGTATAATATATGATGTATAATGTATTCATATAATATAAATAGAAAATACGATTAAACTATTAAACCTTTTGTTAAAGTAAAAACAATGAGATTCTTCACATAACCAACTGGTTAAACAAAAGTTTGCGGTGAACATCAGTGACTTCTTGTTGATTATAGTCAATCATTTTAACATCCGTCAGTTTGTAAAAACAAAGGTAAAATGTCTGTGCAGTAATACACTTACAACAGCAAATGTGAAAAGCTACTAGATGAGCTCAGAGTCATTTAAACTGAATAATTAAAGGAATCGCTCAAGCTCTCTGATGTTTTAGGATATGGAGCAGAAAAACCGTTCAGTTTTGTACACCGTCCTGTTTGATGACAAAGAAATGTGCCATAACTGAGTTCAGCGAAGTGCAAGAAAACAGAAACTTGATGACACATTTCTGTTAACGAGTGTACTTCCACATGCAGAATTAAGACAAATAACTACTGAAACTGAGGCATTTCACATTCATTTTCAGTGGTGTTTGGGAAGACAGATCAAATTAAATTAAATGTGCTGTCAGTGAAGTGATCAGACTTTTCACCTGGTATACAATAAAACGGCCGAAGAAAAATGCAAACATTTCGTTGTGTTGCTAAGATGGATGTTAGGTGGTGCTACTCACTGTCCAAATCAAATAAGCACACTTCCAAGTCTCAATAATATTAAATCTTAAATCAAACCCCTTAAAAAAGTAACAGCAAAAAGCCACATGATTATAGGTGTCATTCACGTCTAGCACAAATAAGCCATTTAAATCTCTAACATCATGTATGAACAATAGTAGTAGTGACACCTTAAACATCCCTAATGGCTAATTAAAGATTATGGCGGCGTCAGAAATTGTATATTCTCTGAGTAACTGTTCTAGTATGTAATCTGGACACACTACATCTGGACATTGACCTACAACTCCTCTCCCGTGGCCTCATGGGATAGTACAGTGTCACCTGGGTACTTTTTGTCTAATGTTTTCTGAATTTGTACATATTACTTGACTCACATACTGTTTTTCACCCACTATACAGTATTTGTATGCAGCCTAAGCGTCTCATATACACCCAAAATCAGACTTACTTTATCACCGCATAACTTTACCTTTCCACAAACAAATAACAAATGAGCTCTATCTGCTCAGCAGCCCTTGCAGAGATAACCATAATACTCAAGGGAACAGTACGCTGCCTTGTAATCAGACAGAAAAAGCCTTTGATAAGATTGCCTTCCACTGCAAACCTTTTTTCCTTCAAAAACTCCCAGAGTCCAGAAGTACAATTTCCCTCCTACGCATCCACTGTTAAAACATGTTCAAACATTTTAAAAATGCTATAACTATGTAAAACATGCAACCTTTGATTGATAGACAAAACATTCAGGCCCAAAAAATGCACTGTATCGATAAAGCGCTCATCAAAACAAGCAAACGAGTGCAATAACAATAAAGAGATGCGTCTATGGACCAATAATAACAAACACATGCATTTTTCAGCATGTCTGTTTTAACTTGAGGATTTCAGACAAACAACTTTCTAGTTTCTTCAGCGCCTCATAAGGAAAAACTGAATATTCATAAGTGTATAATTTATTCATATTTAAAGTAAGTGGCCAACACACAGTGGTTTCAGTGGTTAACACCAGAATCTGAACAGCAGGGTGACTGATGGCCAAAATCACACTGATATACTTCATAAAAAATACAAATTAATAATGACTAGTAAGATGAATACAAAACTAACCCTTCTGATAAATGGAGAACTGGCTGATGCGATAATCTCAAAATAAAGTCAAGCATTAGATGAAACACTGGTCTGTCATTAAGCCCGATCGGCTCTTCATCTATATTTCACCCTCGTGAACCGCTGGATCTCAAACAGTTGTTATCGTATGGCTTCAGAAGACCTGGATGTAGTGTAAGAGCTTTACAGCCTCTGCTAACAACATGTCATTGTACAGAATTTTTATATATATATATTTTTACATATAAAATATTTTATTTTGTGTTCCACTGAAGGAAAGTCATACATGTTTTGAACGACATGGTTGTGATGACGATTTTTAATGACATTTTTTCATCTATTCCTTTAAACTTATGAAAGTGCAGGTTTGACCAGCTTAAACAGCTTTCTGAAGTGTACAAATCTGGATACGGTTACACAAGGAAATCTAAGTTTATGAAACATGGACATGCTACAAACAAACGACAAAGAATCCTGAAGCTAACATAACATCTCAGCGTCCAACAGAAGACAGAGCCTTAAAGGGTTAGTTCACCCAAAAATGAAGTTTCTGTCATTAATTACTCTCCCTCATGTCGTTCATTCATCTTCAGAACACAAATTAAGATATTTTTGATGAAATCCGAGAGGTTTATGACTCAATGTCTATAATCAACACTTTCAAGGTCCAGAAAGGAACTAAAGACATCGTTAAAACGGTCATGTGACTGCTGTGGTTCAACCTTAATGTTATGAAGAGACGAGAATACTTTTTGTACGCAAAAACAAAACAAAAATAACAACTTTATTCAAAATCTCTTCTCTCCTGTGTCTTTCTCACTCGTTGTTTATGTCCAGCGCTTCCAGGCACAAAAAGAACCACTGCAGTCACATGACTGTAACAACGCCTTTAGTTCCTTTCTGGACCTTGAAAGTGTTGATTATAGATATTGATTTTTCATCAAAAATATCTCAATTCTTAGGGGTGTGGAACACCATGAGGGTGAGTGATTAATGACATTATTTTCATTTTGGGTGAACGAACAGGAGCTACTCATCTTGAGCTGTTGAACCTAAAGGTCACATGGATGAAACAGCATTCTAAGACAAGCGGAACCAAACTATGGTGAAACACACACCACGACCTTAACCTTACAGATGATGGAGGGGGAACAATGCTGAAAAACACCAGAGCGTCAGTCTCTGATCTGAAGTCTGAAAGACACGAGCTCACACAAGATGACAATGATCCAGAACTCAAGATTAAATATTTAAGAGATAAGGATTATGGGGGGGAACTAAATCCCTTTTTTAACCATTTCATTTGACCTCAATACTGCCTTTTCACTTACTCTACAGTTATGGACACTACTAAACTATTGTTGATTTAATTACACTTTTGTCCCAAAATTTCAGGGACTCTCACAAACTACAAATATCTGAAACATTTTCAAAATTATTTAATCAGATTCCTCAAATTGAGTCTTTTGTCACTGCATGTGATGACCTCGTGGATGAGGACAATCTCACAGAGCAACGAGCAGGTGTTCGGTAACGGATGTGGTGGCGTTTGTTGTTATTTAGTGTTTTTGGGGAAAAGTAGAAACTCGTCAGCTCCTCTTGACTTAGGAAAGTAAGTTACACTTCCCAAAGAAATGCACACAGCTCTAGTGATTTGGTGGACTTAAACATTTTAACTGGTTTTGCTGCAGATCAACCGTTTACATCAAGTTTCAAGCTACTATGGAAAACGTCATTTCCATTCAGCCGCGCTCCACCCATGATACCATCACATTTCACTTCATTCTGAGAACTTTCCTGGAAAAGGTGAGAGCTGGAAAACAAGATAGAAACCAAAGAGAAGGAAAGAAACCAAATACACGGTAAAGGCCGCAACTGCCACACATTTGAGCGGTCAACAAACTTTGTGCTGATTTAGCAAATGGCATTGCAGGACTCTCAGTAGACTTACCTGCATTGTAAAAGTGATCAAGAACTGAAGTTTCACCAAAGTCCAGCTTCCCAAAGGGAACAACATCTAGTTTACACCCCACAACGTCGCAGGCGTCCTTCAGACACTGCAGAGCCATGTTCTCCGGGCTCAGATGTTGGCTCGTCTCAGAGTTCCTCACGTAGGCCACCGTCACGGCTCGGTTCTTACATTTACCCGTGGTCAACAAGGTGTCTGAGGGCAAACTGATGACCCCAGGGTTGGCACTCTTACAGATGGAGGGGTCCTGCCAGAACGTCCCGGCACCAGAAATGGATTCTGCGTTACCTCCCATCATGTCTAGGGGTTGGCAGAGAGAAGGTACAGAAAGAGAAATGGCCTCCAGATCTGAATTCATTTTTCATCAGTTTGCTGAATGTGTCCAACCCCAACAACACAGAGCTCAGCCAGCACACTTCATAGCTGGCATTCCTGGTGGCTACAGTGGCATCAAACTAACAAACACAAGTGGCCTGACGTCATCAGCACCGGCAATAAAGACGATTATCGTTTCATTTTAGATGAAAATCTAAAAATCCGCTTAGCAGCACACAGGTCTGGACGGGAGAAAGAGAGAGAAGAGAAGAGAGATCAAGGACTGCTCGTGGACGCGCACGTCACGACTCGAAGACACGATATCCCACTCCTGGAGATTCATCGAGTGACATGAGAATCATTTATCGGAGCATGAATTGTAGTTTCCGAAGTAAAGCAGTTGTGTCGATCGCTGAAGTCCCGCGAGACATCAAGCTCCAGGTTTGCTCGGGTTAGGCTCCTGTCACCGCGTTTATGTCATACTGGAGTTGTGAAAGCGCGTTTGTCTGCTGGACCCTGCCCTATTTCTATTATTATCTTCAGCACAACTCACACTCAGGGGTGGAGAAACACTCTGGACTTGCAGGAAGCGAATTCACGAATCCTACTATGGAAAAGGCTTAGCTAATGAATATTAAACACGTAACGTGACGCTCTCCCACCTGGGCCTGTCAACACACACACACACACACAACACACACTTGCGTCACACACTATCCATCCTAGCCTTGAAACACTAACTGGTGCTCCTTGGAGACATCATCAGTAATATGTTGAAAAGAGCATACCCAAAGTCCCCGGATACTATACTATTTCCGGTAGATTTTCGAAGCGTGGGTCCGCGTGCACGCTCTATGGCAAGCCGTTGTGACTTTTATTCATTCTCAGGATATACATTCTTGATAATAACAATTCAGTTTTCACTAGTTAAAATGATAATTGTTGATATCAAGAATTTATTTCTCACTATTTGAAATGCCAGTTTCACATATCAGGAATACAATTTTTACTAGTAAAAAAAAACATTTTTTGTATCATTAATTACTTTTTTACTAGTGCGCATATCTATTTTTGATATCAACAACTGAAATGCTACAAGTAACAATGTTAATTTTTCATATCAATCATTTGATTGTCACTAGTGACAATGTCAGTTTCTAATGCCATGAATGTGATTGTTACTAGTAAGAAAGCCATTTTAGATATCTGAAATTATATTGATATCAGAAATACATTTTCAGATAGTAAATATGAACATTTTTACTAGTAGCAGTTTTCAACTAGTGCCAATTGAATTCTTAATATCAAAAATTTGCATTTTTACTAGTAACAATGTAATTATTGATATCAAAAATTATGATTCACTAGTAAGAATTGACTATATGCACGGTTACTTCCTGCTTGTCGTTAAGTCAGCTCGGCATTTCCGGTGAACTGTGATCTGTTCATTCTGTAGTCGCTGTACATCGACACAAAACCATCAATGGTTGACTTTATAATGTTGTGTTCATATTTTAATGCAGTTATCACATTTACCTAATTTGCCAATAAACCAGTTTTATTGATTGCAATAAAGACGAAGCTATTGGGACCGTTTAAAAACGCTGTGTCTGTAATTAGACACACACACATTATTTTCCAGCACTTCAAATGATATTTTTAATGTGATGACCACAAACATTATTTGTTCATCCTTCTGAGATTGTCCCCATTGTAAAGCCGAACGTTTAAAAATGTGGGAAATTCAACATTTGATAGAAAACACTTATTTAAAAATAAAAAAGACAATAATTACCACTTTAACCAGCAGGTGGCGGCAAAGTAGCATTTATTTGCGCATATATCAACCGTTTCCTCTAATCGTTTTTCACTTTGTTTTTGACTAAATATTAAACATTATAAAATAACTAGGTTTAAAAATACATTTTGTCAATGTGAAATATGAAATACTCACAAAATCTTAAGAAAAACAATACTTTTCTTGTGAATGAATGACATACTTGACACACTTCACTTTATAATCACAGCAGCTGTCAGTCAGTGCAGCGCAAGATCAATGATTTCAGCACACTTGTAAAAACACACATTTTATTCAATTAATCTAACTAAAGTGCACAATAAATATTTATTTTTTGAAGCTTTTTTTCACATAAAAGTGTGAAAACTGATGGTCGAATTGAATTTAGCCGAGGAGGAACACTGAGGTACATCTTTATTTATTTATTTATTATGCTGTCTTACGTTTGAATAACTAAATTAATGCTATGCCTGACTATTTAAGTGACTATATTCTGATTATAAACTAAGTATTACACTACTGATGCTCAACACACCAGCACATGACTCTCACCGGAAGTTTTTGAGCTGGCGTATATTAATGCGGAAGCTCTAAAGAACGCTCCGTGCATGTAGTCCATTGTATTTCTGAAATGTGAAAGTTGAATTTCAACTAGTCAGTTCTTGATATCAACAGTTGAATACCAAAAATTAGCATTTTTACTAGTAAAAATTGAATTGTTGATATCAAGAGTTCATATTCTGAAAAGGAATAAAAGTAAAACCGGCTTGCCACACACTCCATTGCACTTTGGAGAAGGATTCAAAGTAATCCAAAAGAAATACAAACATGGTGGTTGTGCGTGAAACAGTGGAGAAATCATGAAAAGGATTTGAGTTATTAATAATCAACATGTAACCTGATTAAGAATAGTTTTAAATAATGTTATCTGTGTTATATTCATCTGCAACAACATTGTGAACTTTTATGAAGAACAAATGGCACATTATTAACCCTTTCATGCATGAGTTGTGATAACCACAGTCAGGATTATTAGTGTTTTAGGATTTTAATTGGCTCTCCGGTAAGAGGATGTCCACCCAACAGAGTCCTTCCTTTTGAGCTGGCTGAAGGCAATCGTACATAGGAGCTCTATGCAGACTGTCGTTCTGAATGTGCGCTGTCCTGTTGTTCGTGGAATTTACACAGACTGTCTCTCTCTCTCTCTCTCTCTCTCTGCTTGAAGGGCAGATCATGGGATGATCCTGTCTTCGAAAAAGCACCGTCGTGAGGTTTCTGTAGTGTAGTGGTCATCACGTTCGCCAGCGGCCAGCCGCGCGTAGGTGTAGAGCGCTGCTAGCCAATAGGAACGGAGGAAATGCCAGGGAGGCGGGTCAAAAATAATACACAAAATTAGAGGTTCGAATCCCGCCTCGACCACAAAATGAATTTGTAATCGTTTTTCATCTAGAAACAATTTAAGTACGATTAACATATAATAAACGAACTTTGTGCACAAAGATAAAATAAAACTGGTAAGAATTGTGCTTGTGTAGGATGTATAAAATGTGCAATAATCATTAGAATAGGGTATAGTTATCTTTAATATAGAAAATATTTTAATGTGAATAATTGAAAAGAACATTTTGATCATGTTTTAGACCATCTTTTTTTAAAGAGATTCACATTATATTTGTATAACTATGTACAGAAAACCCATATATGAAATATAACCCAATAAACACCAAAAATAGCAAGTTTCTCATTTTATGTATAGTACAATAATATACATATTATATAACTGAAAAAGGTAATAAATACAGTACAATACTAACCAAAATATATAATAATTAAATAAACAAACATTAAATAATTATAGATTAAACATTAACAACTATAATAATAATAAAATCTAAAGTTGTGGAGAACACAGGAAAAACAAGAAAAATATGTATTTTTAAATAATTATGTACAGAGTTTAATAGTAACAGTTATTAACATTTAGTGTTTAAAAATCTGAACAAGATAAAATAACAATGTAATCTATAAAATAAATAAAAAACAAAACAATAAAATTCACTGCAAACAAGGCCATTACTTCTGGACAATAATAATGATAAAATCTAATGTTTTGGAGAACACAGGGAAAAAACAAGAAAAAATGTATTTTAAATTAAATAATTATGTCCAGAGTTTAATAGTAACAGTTATTAACATTTAGTGTTTACAAATCTGAACAAGATAAGATAATGTAAGAAAAATATAACAACATGCTTAAGAAATATTATATGTAAAAATCCTTACAGGTGAGATACAAAGTATTTACAATTTCAAAAGATTAAAAGTAGCACTTTCCATTATCTAAATAATCATAGAGTTTTGAAAATGTTTTGAAAAAATGTTAAAAACAATTCTATTGATAAATAAAAAAAAAAAAATGATGCATATAACAGTAAAAGCTAAGTAGACTTTTTTACATTTTACAAATCTTGCATGGACTAACATGGCATTCTAAAGTAAAAAAACAAAAAAACAATACCCATAAACAACAGTTAAATGTTTATGATACAATTGTTATGAACCCAGTATGGGTCATATTTGTTGGTTTGTTTTTTCTTTGTTTTGCAGGATGGAAGGTTGGTGAGGAAATGGATTCCGCATGGTAGTGACTTTGCTGGTGATCCTATTATGCAAGTGGTAGTGCCAGAGAAGTATCGCTCAATTGTGTTGAAGACTTCTCATGATGGACTTGCAGGTCATTTAGGGGTTAAAAAGACCTATGACAGAATCCTTCATCACTTTTTTTGGCCAAAGTTGAAGAAGGATGTGTCAAAGTACATCAAGACATGTCATACTTGTCAACTAACAGGCAAGACAAATCAGAAGATCAAGCCTGCTCCATTGTTTCCTATTCCTGCTGTCAGTCCACCATTTGAGCATCTGATTATTGATTGTGTAGGCCCATTGCCTAAATCAAAATCGGGTAGTATTTATTTGCTCACTGTTGTGTGTGCCTCGACTCGGTGTCCTGCGGCCTATCCCCTCCGTACGATCACTGCAAAATCAGTAGTGAAAGCCTTGACTCAGTTCATTTCCGTTTTTGGTATTCCAAAGATTGTGCAAAGTGATCAAGGTACTAATTTTACCTCTCACTTGTTTTCTCAGGTCTTGAAGCTGTTGCACATTAAGCACAATAAAGCTAGTGCTTATCACGCCCAAAGCCAGGGGGCTTTGGAGCGTTTCCATCAGATGCTTAAGTCCTTACTGCGGGCATATTGTACGGAGATGGAAGGCGATTGGGAGGAGGGATTGCCGTGGTTGATGTTGTCAGCACGTGAGGTATGTCAGGAAAGTACTGGATTCAGTCCCAATGACTTGGTGTTTGGGCACACCGTTCGGGGACCACTGGCTGTGCTTCATAATAACTGGACTGAGAGTACGCCACCTAAAAACTTGATAAGTTATGTGAATGACTTTAAGCGTAGGTTGTATGAAGCAGGTAAGATGGCAAAAGAACAATTGGATTCGTCACAGAAACGTATGAAGTCACTTTATGATAGGCGAACTGAGAAACGACAATTTATGTCAGGCGATCAGGTGTTGGCTCTATTACCTGTGGAAGGCTCACCGTTTCAAGCTCAGTATACTGGTCCTTTTGTAGTAGTAAAACAAGTCACAGATTTAAACTATCTGATTGTCACTCCAGATAGAAGGAAGTCAACACAGTTCTGTCACATAAATCTGTTGAAGCCCTATTACTGCCGTTTTCACAAAGCGTTAGATGCCAAGACTGAGGGAAAACCTGTATTGGTTGTTGAGAGTACTGCATCTGCTCCTTTGGAAGAGGGAGTTGATGAAGGAGTTTCTTTTCCAGAGGATACGGTACTGTTGGGTCGTCTTAAAAATTCAGAGACTTTGCATAAAATGTTGGCCCATTTACCAGAGAGTAAACGTGCTGACTTGATTGCTCTTATTAACCGTTATGCCTCTTTGTTTGGAGATGTACCTTCACGTACGCACTGGTTAGAGCACGATATTGACGTTGGGGATGCTGAGTCCATTCGCCAACATTTTTATCGGGTGTCTCCAAATAAACTCCTGCATCTTAAGGGTGAGGTTCAGTATATGCTTGATCACGACATTACTCAGCCTTCATTTTCTAGTTGGGCATCTCCCTGCCTGCTTGTTAATAAGTCTGATGGAACTTATCGGTTTTGCACTGATTATAGGAAGATAAATAAAGTGACTAAACCAGACTAATTTCCACTCCCTCGTATTGAGGATTGTGTTGATCGAGTTGGGTCAGCGAAATTTGTTAGTAAATTCGATCTGCTTAAGGGATATTGGCAGGTTCCGCTGACCCAACGAGCTCAGGAAATCTCTGCCTTCATTACATCTGAAGGGTTATTCTCTTATAACGTTATGAGTTTTGGCCTCAGAAATGCACCTGCAACCTTTCAGCGACTTATGAATAGGGTTGTTTCTGGGTTGGAGGGAGTTGCGGTTTATCTAGACGACGTGGTAGTTTTTAGTGATTCATGGGAGCAGCACCTGAGTTGTATTGCGGACCTCCTTTCTCGTTTCAAAGAGGCTGGTCTTACAGTCAATCTAGCTAAATGCGAGTACGCTCAAGCCACCATGACTTACTTGGGTAAGGTTGTGGGACAGGGCAGTGTGCGGCCAGTTCAGGGCCAAGGTTGAGGCCATTGACCAGTTTCCACCTCCTACCACCAAGAAGGAGTTGATGCGATTCTTGGGGTTAGTGGGTTATTACAGGGGTTTTTGTAGGAATTTTTCTACTGTGGTAGCCCCACTCACGGATTTGCTTAAGGCAAAAGTGGCTTTTGTCTGGTCTTCTGTTTGTCAGGAAGCCTTTGAGGCAGCTAAATTGTTACTCACTTCCACTCCTGTGTTGGCAGCTCCCCGTTTCGATCAGCCTTTTAGGTTGTGTGTAGATGCTAGCAACGTGGGTGCGGGAGCTGTGTTGTTACAGGCCGATGATGCAGGCATTCACCACCCAGTTAGCTATTTTTCAAAAAAGTTCTCCTCTTATCAGTTAAACTATTCTGTAGTTGAGAAAGAGGCTTTAGCTCTGATATGGGCCCTGCAAAATTTTGAGGTGTATGTGGGTTCTGTGTCGGACCCATTGGTCGTGTACACCGACCACAACCCGCTCATTTATTTACATTCTTTGCGGTGTCCAAACCAACGATTGACCCGTTGGTGCTTGTTTCTACAATCCTATGCCCTTGATATTAGACACATTAAAGGCACTGACAATGTGGTGGCTGACGCATTGTCTAGAGCTCCTTATTCCTCTTAGCTGTTGACGTTCCGTTTTGCTCTCTTTGTCTCTTAAAATTGCTTCTACAGGGCCCGTAGCTGCTGAGGATATTGGGAGTATGACTGCGGTGTGAGCTATCTGGTAAAGGGTCGGGTGTCATTTTAACATCATTAATTGTACACCCTTTTCTATGGGGGAGGGTGTTATGAACCCAGTAAGCAGCGCCGCCGCTCCCACCACGCGCATCACGCACTGTGCGTAGGGCACCAAGTGCTGAGGGGGCACCAAAAATAGCCTAATTAATTTTTTTTTTTTTAAATGCCGGTATTATTTCATTAGCCTATAGAAATATTAGGCACATTTTAGCCATGTATATGTAACAAAAAAGGGGGAACAAGAAAGATATTTAATAATTGCTGTAGTCTAGTCTAGAAAGTACCCCCCACCCCCGTACCGGATGGTCCGTTCCGGTTGTTCGCGCGGGCGCCTGCCTGACGCAGTTTGACAGATTTGAGCATGGCTCCGAAAAGACAGCAGGAGTCGGGTGCTGAGAAACGAAAGAAGAAGAAACTGCGAGATGATGCCCGTGCATCACTTTCAGGTAAGTCCATGTTTAATCATTCATAAATACGGGAAATGTGCTGCATGTGCGTGCTGCTGCTAATCGTAATGCGCCTCGAACTTGCTGACGTTAATGTTAGCATTAGCAAACTATGTTATTATAACTTACAACTTCGGTGCAAGCTAAATTGAGATTTTACTGTTAAATATCACCTATTTTAAAAAATAACTGACCTGACGCCAGCTAGCTGTTACTTTTTTTTTTTTTTTTACTATCTTTCTTTAGATATTGAGAGCAGTAGTTTATGGTTTATTTTGACGTGACGGTGGTTAATACTTTCTCAGTAACGTTAACAGTTAGCAGTCAGTGCAGTGCATATGGTAGGCTAACAATTCCTGTTAAATATATATATATATATATATATATATATATATATATATATATATATATAAAATGTCATTATGAATGATATAAAGCAAACATTACTGTTGATTTATGTGCATTATTGCACCTCATTCTATTATGCTTTATATTAGATTAGATTTAGATTTACATTTATTTATTCATTTAGCAGGTGCTTTTATCTAAAGCGACTTACAAATGAGAACAATAGAAGCAGATTTGTGTGTTATAGAGAATACGAATCTGACGTCACACCGCATTGCATTCTGGGTAACTTCTTTGTTTATTCGCCATCTTGACAGGATCGCGCAGCCTTTCCGTTATTGAGTTTAGTGCAGTAATTTGTTTTCTGTCATGATTGTGAAAATGTCACCATTGTATGTCATTAATGCTGCATCGATAATTGTGATGGTAACTCAGATCATCGTTTTGAGAGAAAACAAGACAGTGAAAAACGTTTTTTCGCCTTTTCTACGTGTAAAAACACCAAGGGAAGCAGGTCAAGGAGCTGACGAGAAGACGCCGGATGGCAAATCTATTGTTAATGGCACTGATTAAACCCACTGCTTATCACTCAATAAAAGAATGGCATTGCTAAGTGTTTTTGAACGTTTTGATTTTGTTTGGTTTAATAATTAATATTACCTTTGCAAGTCTGCCTCTCACTGCGCTCGTGAATTAGCAGAACTTGACGGGGACATTCAAATGCTTAGCAAGAAAAACGCTTCATGTGACAAACAAACAATTCTGTACATATTTATTAAAGTATACTGCGTGGAGATACGCAAATGAGCCCAAAATATGAACGCAACACGTTTATAAAAACGGTTTCCTCTCGTGTCCTCTCAAGAAAAGGCTTAATGCACTTAGACTGATATTAAAGAGACCAAATTCTATTTACAAATAAAGCACATGCAGAAAAACGGATGAGACCAAAATATAAACTTTCAGTATCACTTAAAATGCAAGCATTTTATACATTTTCTTCATAACGGTTTTATAAAGGTATGAAATTGCTTAGTGTGGTTGTCATTTGTTAAAATAAATATAAAAATACATTGTGTTCGTGTCCGTTTGTCCGCTGAATTTGACCCATAATCTCTGATTCTCCTCATCTGTGATCGTGGTGCGACACGGTAAACAGATCAACATTGTAAACAAAATTCTACAAAACTTCAGTAAAAAATAAATAAATAAATAAAATGATCATGTGACGCGATAAAATAGCTTCTATTCCCTGCAAACGATACCATTAAAAATGTTAACGTTCCACTTAATGGCAGAAACAAAACAAAAGGTAAGCAAGAATCCGTATTCATTTCAGTACGAGTAATAGAGGGCGATCCTGTCAAAATGGCGGCGCCGCCCCGGCATGCAACGAGGCGTGACGTCGGTTCGTATTCTCTATTGGTATGAGGTGTGTTCGACATCGGCTGCGGCTGGATGTAACCGATCGGCGAGATTAGCCGCGTGCAGGCGGGGAGGAGCTGAAAACGGAGACGTGAAGTCGGACACGCTGTGGTTCCCGTAGTTTGCTGCATTTACGTCAGTCATGGCTGATCATGTGGCGTTTGCTGTAAACTTATGCTTAATACTGTAAAAGTTTGTATGAAAGTCCAAAATAAACCTATACACAAAACCTTTATAAACAAATGAATCAAATAACAATAATGTAAAAAAAAAAAAGAAGATGAAAATTAACGACATGAAATATGAATTGTAGGCTACTGTTTTGAAAGTGCGTGTATGAGTGGAACTGAAGAGGCTTACACTTACAGCATCTGTTTTTACAAGAATAAAGTTCAATATAAGCATATATTATTTAAATACCAATGTTGTGGGGTCTACGTTTCTTATCAGTTTTATTTTGATAAACATGACACAATAACATCGTGACTTCATGAAAAGAGCTTTAACTGTTATAAAAATACAGATTTGTGAGCATTCGTGGAACTGAAGGCGTGAAAATAAACACGAAACACACGTGATCGTTGTCATGCGGTGAATCCCATAGACATATATACGTAGACGCCTCATATGGAAGGCCGTTTCAGCATAAAAACGTTCCAGCGTTACTCGTCGTAATTATATTTTTACTAGTAACAATTAAATTAAAGAGCTCTCTAATTCAGTTTTTACTAGTAACAATTACAATTAGAGAGCTCTATAATTCATTTTTTACTAGTAACAATTATGATTGTAGAGCTCTCTAATTGAATTATAGAGCTCTGCAATTGTATTCTTACTAGTAACAACTGAATTGTAGAGCTCTATAATTCAGTTTTTACTAGTAACAATTCCAATTAGAGAGCTCTGCAATTCATTTATTACTAGTAAGAATTCAATTGCAGAGCTCTGTAATTCAATTGTTACTAGTAATAATCCAATTGCAGAGCTCTACAATTCCACTAGAGAGCTCTCTAATTCAATTGTTACTAGTAAAAACTGAATTATAGAGCTCTCTAATTATAATTGTTACTAGTAAAAACTGAATTAGAGAGCTCTTTAATTCAATTCTTACTAGTAGCAATTCTAATTACAGAGCTCTATAATTGTATTATTACTAGTAAAAACTCCTATTCATGAGATGCAAAACAGATTGCAGATTTCCCGCCTACAAAAGTGCGTTTCAAAATAAAAGCCCTGTAGCGTGGTTCTAAAGTATCCTGAAATATTTTACAGACTTAGGTAACATATTAATCATGTTCACATTAAAGCAAAATTAAGATGATGCCTGAGATAAAAGCCTATATTTAGTCGTTATATTCATTCACCTTTGTATATTGGTAAAGCTAAGAGCCAAGAACACTCCATATCACTGACATAATATAGGGTGAAATGCCCTAAGCCACCCAAAGTGTTTTGACAAACTTGATATTAAGGAGTATAAATTCATTTTAAATATTTACAGTGTTTAGTATTGTTATGCAATAATAGAATGATTATCGCGGATATCTAATACAAAATAAACACCTCTATTGAATTGATTATCAAATTGTGTTAATAATAGGCGATTTGGCGCTGGGGTATGTTGTTTTTGAAATTATGTTGTTGTTGAGTGCTCGTTGTTATCAGAGGCGCGTGCAACAGGGTTCACAGCGCTCGTGCACACGGATTAGCACTTCAATCTATCGCTGTTGCGGAGACTCTCTATTCCATACGTTGAAATCACAAAAACAAAATACATATAAACGTGTCACTGCTCTTGATATACAATCACTGATGAAAATCTTTGGTTTTAATGAGAAAAAAAAAAAAAATTCACTTCGTTGGATTAGAACCGGGAATCTCTTACATCCTAATCAGAGAAACTGCCACTAGTCCATCAGGACATTCAATCATCAAAGGCGGATCGTCGTATTTATTAACTAATGTACATACTCTCGAGACTAACGACATTGTATTATAGTAGATGTAGGAAAACTATCATATTTGAACACATTTATAATTTTAATATCATATCATTATTATTGTAATAATAATACAACCACCCATACACATTCTTGTCCCACCCACTTTGTAAAACAAAGTTACGCCACTGACCCCAGTTGAATATGCATAAGGCACGATTAGCATAATGATATGTCGCCGAATACAGAGCTCTGTAATGCAATTGTTACTAGTAAGAATTGCTATTGTAGAGCTCTGTAATTCAATTTGTACTAGTAAGATTGCAATTACAGAGCTCTCTAATTCTAATTGTTACTAGTAAGAACTGAATTATAGAGCTCTGTAACTTAATTCTTACTAGTAACAATTCAATTAGAGAGCTCTGTAATTTAATTATTACTAGTAAGAATTGCAATTAGAGAGCTCTACAATTGAATTCTTACTAGTAACAATTTGATTATAGAGCTCTCTAATTGAATTACAGAGCTCTCTAATTCAATTGTTACTAGTAACAATTATGATTAGAGAGCTCTGTAATTCAATTGTTACTAGTAACAATTACGATTAGAGAGCTCTCTAATTCAATTGTTACTAGTAACAATTGAATTAGAGAGCTCTGTAATTGAATTATAGAGCTCTGCAATTACACATATCTTTAATGTGTATTTTTACTAGTAATAAATCAATTGAAGAGCTCTGTAATTCAATTGTTACTAGTAAGAATTCAGTTAGAGAGCTCTATAATTGTAATTGTTACTAGTAACAATTCAATTAGAGAGCTCTATAATTGTAATTGTTACTAGTAAGAATTAAATTAGAGAGCTCTATAATTGTAATTGTTACTAGTAAGAATTCAATTAGAGAGCTCTATAATTGTAATTGTTACTAGTAAAAATTGAATTAGAGAGCTCTATAATTGTAATTGTTACTAGTAAGAATTCAATTAGAGAGCTCTATAATCCCAATTGTTACTAGTAACAATTGAATTACAGAGCTCTATAATTAAAAATGAATGGAAGTCAATGGAGACATATGACTAGTAATAAATGAATTGTAGAGCTCTCTAATTGGAATTGTTACTAGTAACAATTGAATTAGAGAGCTCTATAATCATAATTGTTACTAGTAAAAATTGAATTATAGAGCTCTGTAATTGTAATTGTTACTAGTAAAAATTTAATTGTAGAGCTCTATAATTGTTATTGTGACTAGTAAAAACCGAATTAGAGAGCTCTACAATTATAATTGTTACTAGTAAAAATTGAATTATAGAGCTCTGTAATCGTAATTGTTACTAGTATAAATTAAATTATAGAGCTCTTTAATTTAATTGTTACTAGTAAAAATATAATTACGACGAGTAACGCTGGAACGTTTTTATGCTGAAACGGCCTTCCATACGCCTCATGACGTGCTGGAGCGTGATCCAGCGTCGCCGCCATATTGGTTGGGTCTCTCCACTCAACGCTAGCACCAGAGTCAATCGGAGTCAACGGAGAGCGAGCAATTATGCCCGTATTTTGTGCAGCTTACGGTTGCAATAACCGACGCAGTATTGATACCAGATCGCATGGGATTACATTTCACAAGTAAGATTGAACAATGATTTAGGTTATTTTACCATTTATAAAATTATAAATGAGTGTGTGAGTGTGAGTGAAATAAATTCAAATGAACAATCAAACTTGTTTCTTTATTAAAATATAAAATTCATTCATTTATACATTTATCAATATGCCGTGTGTGTGTGTGTGTGTGTGAGAGTGTGTGTGAGAGTGTGAGTGTTAGAGTGTGTGTGTGTGAGAGAGAGAAAAATAAATTCAAATGAACAATCAAACTTGTTTCTTTATTAAAATATAAAATTCATTCATTTATACCATGGGCGTCGGAAGCAAAAAAAAATGTGGGTGGGTCCTCCCTCCAAATTTTATTTATGCAATTTATATATATATATATATATATATATATATATATATATATATATAGATGTATAAATTAGATTGATAGATAGATAAAATGCCAATCAATCGATAATTATTGATTTTTTTTTTTTTTTTTAATAGAACAAGACACAAACCTTTACATTCAATCGCGTTTTTGCTCCCATTTATTTTCACACATTAGTGCATACAAAGAAATACACAATTACCTTTGATTTCGTTAGATAGAAAATAAGCAGGGCCGTACGCAGGGTTTTATATTTACCGAGGTCACAAAAAGTATTATGCTAGGGGGTTCGGGGCATGCTCCCCGAGAAAATTTTGATTTCCTTGGTGTACATATATGCATTTTAAGACATTTTAAGGTCAACAAATTGGATAACAATAGCTTTAAAACCATGTCAACAAATACATACATGCGTGCAGTTTTGAGGCAGCTTTAATCGCATGTTTGGTAATTCCATGACTTAATTTACCTCAGAATAATGATGGCGCATGCCGTAGTTTCTTTAGCGCTTTAGTTAAACTATAATAAAGTAATATGCAGCGCGCGCCGGCGCATTTGCGCGAGCAATTCTTGAGTTCACGCTTCGAGCACAGTAGGCTATAGCCTAACGGCTGATTGTAGCTTTACTGATATAGCCTGACAACATCTCATCTGACCTAAGTTCACTGTTGTTCAGCTGAAGCTACCTTTTCCGCGCTCGTTTGACTTGCGCCTGGCGCTGAGGCGAAGGTGGAATGCGCGTCTGAAAAGTGTCCTGTTTGTTGTGGTCGTAAAGAAACATTTCTTTATAAACGCAGCGTTTTACTTGGCGATGTTTTAAACAATATTTTTATTTTTGGTATTTTTTATGCTCTGTTGGTGGTTTGTGGAGTAAAAAGAAAGCAGAATTTTTCAATGTGTGACAGCGTCCTGTATCATAATTAAGTCTCTGCCGTTTGTAACAAACCAAACCGTGTGAAAATCCGGTAAAAACTCGGGGAGTTATGATTATTGTAGTTGAGGATACATCTTCCTCAGTAGAAATAAATGCGGGGCGGCGCATTGGGACCCTCCAAGATCGCCGCGCTGATACGTGTCCAATAGGCAGCGTCAGTCTATGCGCTCGTATATTATGTCTATGGTGAATCCGGCCAATCGTGAAACCTGTGTCTCATCACAGCTCGTGCAGCTCCTCTTGAGAAACTGCGCTCGTCAGGCGGCTTTTTCTTCAGTTGTTTGTTTTGTCGGACAAAATTTCACCGGCATTTAGTCAGCCGCCGATCGGTCCTCTTAATTGGACTACTTGCATGAGCCTCGTGACGCACATCCGGTTTGAAATATTACGGCTCAGTTGTTTCCGGTTAATATTTCAATGCGCCGTTATCACACAGATACTAAACCCCTTTAAAACGAGAGTCCTCGGGATGATTTTAAATTCCAGACTATTCAGAGACAAGAGAAGAGATCTGATGATTACCGTGTAAGACCTTTCCAAACTCAACGGAACTTTAAGTTTTAATCCAACATAAGTGTGATTCTCCCACAGGGTTCAGCGCTTAATGTGATTGCGACAGTGGAGACTGATAAATAAGATCGAATGAACATAATATTTTAGTCTCTATTCTGTGCCATTTTTTCTGACAACTATTTATGAATTCAAATTTATGCCAAAAACCCTAATAGTCAAGGTAGTTGCGCTACATTGCGTTATTCTTTAAGATTAATTAATAACACCGTTAAAGCGTTATCACATTTATTCAACTATTTCAAACACTGGAATAAAAGAGCAGTTTTAACTTTTTTTGTTTGCTTGCCATAGTACATACTACACTTACCATAGTAAAACAATGCACTTCCTGTGTTTATCAGTCAAATTCATTTAAATGTAAATTTAACAGGATGAATTGATGATTAAGAGAAAAACACTGCTAATGAGAAGACGAGCACTGACGGCGGAAGGTTGTGGGGAAATTATTTATTTATTATTCAGAATGCGATTTGGAAGGGAAATATATTAATAAACTGTAAAAATTAATGTTAATGCAGAGATATGATTAATTGTTTAAAAACATTTCGGCCCTAAAATCTGCGTTTTCAAAGAAGCTCTCTGATGTAAGTGCGCTGAACGCTGACCGGAAACACTCGAGCCGTAATAAGTAGAAAGCGGAAATAGCTGTGCAAGTAGTCCATTGAGTTATGTTTGGTATTAAAAGTTAAACTGGCAAAAACAAACGTTTTTTTTTTTTCTCGGGGTTGGGATGGGGGGCATCATAAAGGAAATTATGCTTAGGGCACCAAAATGGCTAGCAGCGGCATGCCAGTATGGGTCATATTTGTTGGTTTGTTTTTTCTTTGTTTTGCAGATGGTGCTGGTGAGTTTACTGAAGACTTACACCTTGTGGAGGCAATTTAAGGCTCCCTTCAGTGTGATGGCGCTCGCTCTCCCCTCCTCGTGTCGTGCTCGTTTTCTCTTCAGTGTTTGTTTGTTTCATTTAGTCTTCCTCTTAATTTTATTCTTACTTTAATAAATGTTATTACTTTTTCCAACCCTCATCCAACGTGTTGTCTCCTTCTTTGTCGTGGCTTGCGAGCCGGCCGTGACAAATGTTTTTGACGTGATTCGAAAGCGCTTTGTTTTGTTTGCGTTCGGTTATTTTGTAAGGAAATTCGGCGTGTTGATTAACCGCTGTAAAACCGGAAGAACGATTTTGATGCGCTATGTTTGGGATGTTTAGATCGTTTTGAGGTTCGCGTTGGATTTGGCTGTTTTAGGACGGAGTGCGATGGATTGCTGTATCCGTAATTTAGCTGTCTTTTGATGCGATGTTTTAGAAGGTAAGTGATTTTGCAAATCCTATCGTGGGGGAATTTTTGAATGGTATTGGTGTTCCCTTGTTAGGTGTAGCTGCTCGTTCCCTTTTGGAACGAGTGGGGTAATGTAATGGTTTTTTATTTTTGTGTTGGTGACCGTGAGTAGAGCAGTTGTCTCGGGAGCATATCCGTGGTATGAGTGAGTCGCCAGCGTGCTGGTTGCTTTTCTTGTACCAGCGGGAGTTGGTGCTTAAATACCCCTCACCAGTAACCACACGAAGATTAGGGGTGAGTTAGTTAGTTTTTTTTCTGTAGATAGGGAAAGGGAACTTGTTGTTATTCCTCCTGCTGGGTTTTGCAAAACACGTCTTCTATTTTGTAGCGTGTATTTAGAGTGGTACTGGTAGCATGTCTACTAGTCGAAGATTTTATTAGTTCTCCGTCTGAAGCTTTGCTCGATTCGTGTGCAAAAGATCAATTATTTAAAATTGCGGATCACTATGGAATTGAAATTGGAGATAAGAGGGTAAAGGATAGTACAATTAGAGAAACGCTTAAAACAAAACCGATAGAGCAGTCCATACTGTTTGAAATGCCAGCTACTGCCGGTCAAGTTAAACCTCATGTTGGCTCTTTAACTTTTGAGCAACAAGAACGCTTATTGTTGTTACAGCTTGAACAGGAGCGTTTGAAGTTGGAGGTAGAGCGTGAAAAAAATAGAAACGAACAGACCAATATTGAGCTGCAGAAATATCGTTTGGACATAATAAGAGAAGGCGGCTTGAATGGCGGCTCAGTTGATGCTTTTCAGGGTGCTTTTCAAATGTTTGACACTGCTGGAAATTTACATTTAGTTCCTAAATTTAATGAGCGAGACCCAGATACCTTCTTTATATTGTTTGAGCGGAATAGCGGAGGCAAGAGGTTGGCCCAGGGCCGTCGCCAGAACACATAGAATGGGGGGGGCATTCGGTTTCCATAGGGGGGCACACATTTTTATAATCTGAGAAACAGACGTTCGCCAAAATGATAATGTCCCGTATTTATTATTAATTAAATAGACTTCTATAATGAAATAAAGTTCTAGGCTATATTACCACAAAAACACAAGATAATCGATCCTAATTAGATTAAACACCAAACGAAACCCCATTTGCATTATGGCAATAGCCTACTTTGCAAACACGAGGCACAAAAGCTTTTCAATTCCTCGAACAACACAATAATAAAAACGATACCAAAATAGCAATAAATAGGCTAGCCTACATCTGTAGCATATTTAAGTGTAACAAAGACTTTTGAGTGTACTCAACATTAAAATAGTTGAAGGCGGCAGGTCTCCGAGTGATAGTCATTAATAAATACGGCCTAAATATGTTTCAAGTTCCGTTTTATGTAATAATGCGTTATATATGATTATTTTTTTTTTATTTTTTTTTTTTTTGATCATAGGCGGAGGGTGAACCAACTCCAGGGTAAGGAGATGCGATTCATTTAAAAACATTTAAATAGATTTCCTCGAAATAGCTTTAACTTACTTGTCACAGCACAACCTACATATCCCAACATAAACACTGCTGATAAATTATTATTTGATCATAAAGTGTTTACGTTCACAAACCACTTAATTTGAACAGATTACGCACGCAGGATTTGGCAGAGAGTGCGCAAAAGGCGCTCCCTATAATTACTAAAAAATCTCGCTCATTTTATTGCGATCTCAAGAAGTTCTGTAACAATAAATTAAACTGACTGCATAATTACATAACAATTTACATAATTGTTTGTTAACCAAAATCGGTTGATTTCTGGAACGCAATGACCAGTCAGAGGTGTTTAAGTTAGCACTGAACAAAAACTCGTTTTGAGCGGTGAGTGGATTTTGAGATGTAGGCTAAACGCTGGCAAATATTCCCTCATTATAATTCGTTCCAGAAATCAACAGATTTTTTCGTGATTAGCTACAATGCTCAATGCTGCAAGAACACGTTGTAAAGCATTGTCGTTCGTCAGAGCGCAAACACAGATACGCACTGGATCGTTTGCCAAATATGTTTCGCCAATATGCTAATATTAACTGATCCTAGACCAGAATTATGTGCAGTTTTTCCCTCTAAAAGCAATCAGAAGCAGCAGCAGGTAGGCAGTGATTTGAGTGAGAAAGTAGTCTCAAGTCAACGGCCTTACACACACTAACACGCCTAATTTCTATTTCATATTTCTGAAGATAATGTGTTATTTAAAGTTACCGTTGTAGAGATAGTTTTCCTATGAGCTAAATGCTGCTGAAGACATTTCGATATGGAATATGTAAATGGCCAGATCCACAGATAAGGTTTTTGCTCTCAATCGGAAGTTTGCTGGATGTATATACGATTAGGGGGGCACGTTGTGTCATCTGGGGGGGCACTGCCCCCTAATGCCCCCCCTTGGCGACGGGCCTGGGTTGGCCTAGTAAAGAACGTATACTGCTTTTACAATGCGTGCTCACTGGCAGGGCTCAAGAAGTATATTCGGCTCTTTCACTCACTGACTGCCAAGATTACGATACCGTTAAAGCTGCAGTTTTAAAAGCGTACGAATTAGTACCAGAAGCGTACCGACAAAAGTTTAGAACGTTGTCTAAGGTAGTTAATGAGGCTCATGTTGAGTTTGCTAGAGAGCTTACCACTGCATTTAATCGTTGGTGTATGGCGTCGGAGGTAACCACGTTTGAGGAGTTAAGTAACTTAATTGTGCTTGAACAGTTTAAGAACTCTGTTCCTGCTCGCATTGTGAAATTTAAATGGCAGAAAGCTGAAACCTGTAAAGCTGCTGAGTTAGCTGACGATTATATTTTGACGCATAAGAGTATTTTTGAGTTTCGGAAAAGGGATGAAATGTTTGAAGAGAAAGTAGATCGTACATCCAGAAATTCATCTCTGGTCTGTAATTATTGTCGTGGTAAAGGCCACTGGAAAAATGAGTGCCCTGTGCTTAAAGCGAAGAGTAAAGGGGGAAAAGCTCCTCGTGTTAAGCCAGCTGTCCAACCAGTGTTGAATCCTGTGAACTCTTCTTCTGAGGTTTTCCCCACAACAGTGAACCCCATAAAAGATGGAGATTATTCACCTTTTATTACCTATGGGCATGTGTCGATCGTTGGTGAGGAGACAAAAGTTCCAGTGACGATATTGAGGGACACTGGAGCGTCTGAGTCCTTTATTTTGCAGGATGTGTTGCCATTTTCCTCTTTGAGTGACACTGGTACTGGTGCTTATTAGAGGAATTGGGTTAAACGTCTTATCTGTTCCTCTACACAAAATAATGTTGTCATCTCAACTTGTGAGTGGAGAAGTGGTGATTGGTGTGCGTCCGTGTTTGCCAGTGGACGGTGTTGACATAATAATGGGAAATAATTTGGCAGGGGGCAGGGTTTGGCCTGATACTTTTTCACCTCCTGTGGTCTCAACTTTTCCCATCTCAGATCCTGATGAGAGCAGCAAGAATTTTCCAGAAGTTTTGATTCTACTGCGTGTGCTGTGACTCGATCCATGGTCTCCACACAACCAAAGTTGTTCTCTGATTCTACTGTAGTAAGACCAACATTTTCATTGCCTGATGACTTTTCTGTTTCCCTTTCAGAATTGATACAGGAGCAACAACTTGATTCTTCTCTCCAAAATCTTTTTGAGAGTGTGATGTCATTTGATGAAATTAGACATGTTGCTCATGGTTATTATTTTTTGCAGGATGGTGCTAGGGTGAGTGACGTCATCATTACTGAAGACTTACACCTGTGTGGAGCTGATGCCGGCAAATTTAAGCAGCTCCCTTCAGTGTGATGGCGCTCGCACTCCTCTCCTCGTGTCGTGCTCGTTTTCACTTCAGTTGTTTTTGTTTTCATTTAGTCTTCCTCTTAATTTTATTCTTACTTTAATAAATGTTATTACTTTTTCCGACCCTCATCAAACGTGTTGTCTCCTTTGTCGCGGCTTGCGAGCCGGCCGTGACACAATAAATACAATGTATACATTCAAACCAGGAATCATGAGTGCAGTCACTTTCCTTTTTCTGCTGCCCATCTCTTCCCTTCAGCGTCATAAAAGGAAGACTGACAGAACTCTCCCCAAGTCATCTCATGAGTCATCCCCTCTGTCCGATACAGGGAGAACACTCTGGCAGGACAATAGACGTATTTCCCTGCCACACCAGGGAACCCAGCATGTATGTGTGGACTCTGTGGGCCTTGTTTGAGTGGCTTGTGGCAGAACCTACAGAGGCGACCAGTGGGGTGCTGCTCCATGGCCTTTCTCTTTTTCCGCTCCTCCATTACCTGTCTTGCCTCTGCAGAACGCTGCTTTGCGGCCTGTAGCTCTCGGTTAAAAAAAGGTGTTTCAGCAAAGTCAGCAAACGGCATTCGAGGATTGGTGAAGGCCTTCTGCTGCATACATCTGGTGTACCTTTGTAGAGCAGTAAAAGTACTTCACGTTCCCAGACTGATAAAAAAAATGAATGGAGGTGCCATCACCAAGGTAACGTGACTTTGGCTGGCCACAAGCAAGACAGTTCCGTGTCCTCTTTGTAACAGGCTGCTGTTGGTGTTGCTGCTGCTTCTCCACAATCTCTTTCACCATTTGCTCGATCTCACGCTTAGTTAGCGGGGACTCCTGAGGCTTATTTCTGGGTGGGTTCACTGGGGCAGGTGGGAGGGTTACCACTGGAACACTTGCAGTTTCACTCCCTTCTGTGAGGTGATGCCACAGCTGCTGGGTCTCCTGGAGTTTCTCTGAACTGGTGTTCAGGGATGAACTTGTGTTCGTCATCTTGGCCAGGTGTTTCACATAACGTGAGATATGCTGTTTTGTGGTGGGGTGTAAGAGGCTGTTGGGATCCTTGGAGGCAGCCTGCACATGGGCAGCATACTCTGCATCCACCTGGCTGAGAAGGTCTTTCTGCCCATGGTACTTAGCCAGAAGTCCATCAATGCCTCATGGGCTGTGTCCACCGAATATGGTCCAGGACAAAAAGTAGACCGCCTGTCTTGATGGGACCTGTGCGAGCAGCTCGTGGAGAGGGAACGAAGGGCAGTGGTGGGGTCAACTCATCTAAAGGAGAGGAAAAAAGACAGAAAAGAATAAATCATTTTCACTTTTATATATCTGAAATATCTGTAGTACTCAAATAAGGAATAATTAAGGGATAAAAATGTGTGCTGAATTACCTTTTACTTTGGTGGGCTGTGCAGGCTGGATCATTGTTTGTGAGCCAAGAGAAGCCACACCAAAGATGTCATCCTGGAGCATAGGGTAATTCATTTGGGTTACAATCAGTGATTACATAGTTACACTACCAGTCAAAAGTTTTTGGACGGTAAGATTTTTTAATGTTTTTAAAGAAGTCTCTTCTGCTCACCAAGGCTTCATTTATTTGATACAAAATAGAGCAAAAACAGTAATATTGTGACATATTTTTACAATTTAAAATAACTGTTTTCTATTTGAATATATTTTGAAATGCAATTTATTTCTGTTTTGGCAAAGCTGAATTTTCAGCATCATTACTCCAGTCTTCAGTGTCACATGATCCTTCATAAATAATTCTAATAGGATGATTTGCTGCTCAAGAAATATTTATTAATATTATCAATGTTGAAAATAATTTTTTTTTTCCAGGATTATTTGATGAATAGAAAGTTATGATTAGAATGATTTATGAAGGATCATGTGAGACTGGAGTAATGATGCTGAAAATATAAATTGCATTTCAAAATATATTGAAATAGAAAACAGTTATTTTAAATTTCCGTATTTTGGGGGGCTCTGCTCACGGCAGAGCTGCGCAAGAATGTTAAAAGCAGAGCATACAAACTCCTTTTGCAAACTAACTGCAAATGTTTTTATTGGGGGTGAAATCTGTTAAACACAAGCCGGCATCCCGCTGACTTCCGTGCACGGAAACACCTTTTACACACCAGCTACAAAGGCTCTACTGAAAGTGTAATGTGTTAAATGCCATCAACAAAGCATCTAACACCATTAAAATCACCAGTAAAGCTTGGTAGGTCAGGTCAATAAGTTCATGTGTTCCTTTCAGTGGCCGGCATCCGAGCGTCAGCGTTGGTGGTATAGTGGTGAGCATAGCTGCCTTCCAAGCAGTTGACCCGGGTTCGATTCCCGGCCAACGCATCGCTTTTGGCTCAAGCTGCGGATACAACGGCCGTCCGCGAGCCCTTGCTGGAGCAAAAAAAAATTTGTTGGGGTCATTTGGCAGCAGCAAAGGTAGAGGTCTCCCCGTCGGGGAATCGAACCCCGGTCTTCCGCGTGACAGGCGGAGATACTGTCCACTATACTAACGAGGAGCTGCAGGGGGCGTGCCGTTTCC